>NW_022990080.1:198796-290072 GCF_902827175.1 Gymnodraco acuticeps | reverse complement strand
TGTGTTGTGTGGTGTTGCCAAGAGAAGCTATTGACTTGTTGTAAAGCTGCGGTCCTTGAGAGTATTTATGAGCGTGGAAGCGGTGGCATTTTCCCGTCGCTGAAGCAGAACGACTCTCTCCGGCTCTGACACCCTCTGCTGAGCAAAGAGACACGTTTCCCAGAGTTCATAGCACTTCCCCTCTCCTCTCTATCCATCCACAGCTATCTGACAAATCCATATGGAAGCTTATTGACGACAAAAGTATTGAACGAGCAGCGAGATGAGCTGCAATCGATCTGGAAGTGAGGCCACAGTGTGTATATCTCCTGTGAAAACCAAATGATTGTACCGGATTATATTTTACTAAAAGTGACAGCCACTGTCAAATACATTGTCATTTTTGGTAATGTAACATGAGATAAGAGCTGCCATGTATGTAAAAGGTAGATTTTGCTTCATGTTGACAGACAGGAAGTAAACACTAAAAGGAACAGTAGAAGACAGACAGGAAGTAAACACTAGAGGGAACAGAAGAAGACAGACAGGAAGTAAACACTAGAGGGAACAGAATAAGACAGACAGGAAGTAAACACTAGAGGGAACAGAAGAAGACAGACAGGAAGTAAACACTAGAGGGAACAGAAGAAGACAGACAGGAAGTAAACACTAGAGGGAACAGTAGAAGACAGACAGGAAGTAAACACTAAAGGGAACAGAATAAGACAGACAGGAGTAAACACTAGAGGGAACAGAAGAAGACAGACAGGAAGTAAACACTAGAGGGAACAGAAGAAGACAGACAGGAAGTAAACACTAAAGGGAACAGTAGAAGACAGACAGGAAGTGAACACTAACAGGAACAGAAGAAGAAGACAGTAGAGGCTTCTCAATACTCAAATTTCCCCTCCTCGACTCCCCTCCTCGAGACTTAGACCCGCCCACAGGAGATGCGAGCGGAGGACCGAGGAGGGGAACCGAGGAGAGAGGAGGGGAAGCAGCAGACGTTTAAAGAAATGAGAACTCCTCTCCTCTGAGCGGGTCATTTTAAAGAGACGTCCGTTCATTATTACGTGGCAACAGCTGCATCAGCTGTCGAGTGTTTGGTCATAGCGCTGTATCTCTGTTAGATCAGCTGAACATTGTTCCCCCACATATTTACTTTGAATTCATTGAGAGTGCGGTATAATGAGACAATAAGCAGGCTACAGATGCGGAGACACACACACAAATATATTTATATAAATATATACAATTTAAAGTATGAGAGCACTCTCATAATAACGTAACACAATCAGAGACTGGATATATCCCCTCCTCTCTCTGGTCGCTGAAATGGGGAATTGAAATTACGGGCCAAAAGTTGTATTTACAAGTAGGCCTATTAAAAGTAAGCAGAGTACACCAACCAACTGAGAACCCGTCTGTCCGCCGCATTTACGCACTGTACAACACACACCTACACACTGTACCACACACACCTACATACTGTACCACACACACACCTACACACTGTACCACACACACACCTACACACTGTACCACACACACACCTACACACTGTACCACCACACACACACCTACACACTGTACCACACACATACCTACACACTGTACCACACACACCTACAGCTCCTAAAGCATAAGCCGTTGTGTATTTTATTATGTGAAGCAATGGTCTTAGAAAAATATCGACTCTTTGTTTGTAGATATCTACTAAACTAAAGCAAATAAAGAGAGTAGGCCTGTTATACTGAGTGATATATATTATACACACTGCTCTGCTTTCTGCACGGACCTCACAGCTGTTCTCTCTGGAAACATCGCGACGTGATGAAAGCAGTTTCTAAAATAATATCCAGGGGATGCATGCAGAGCTGTCATTGGCTGAGATAAGTCCGGCCGTGCGTCACGCCTCCACCGTTCCCGGAAATGCATCCGTGGAGGAGCCGTGGAGGAACCATCAGTGTATCCTCGGTTATAGCTCCTCCAGAGAGCCTCCTCGACGCTCGATGCTCGGTCCTCGGTGTGCATTTAGAGAAATGAGACGTCCTTCAAAATGGCGCTCTGAAATTCATTTCCGGGTCACTACCAGAGGACCGAGGAGTCGAGCAGTCGAGGAGGGGACATTTGAGTATTGAGAAGCCTCTAGTCAGACAGACAGACAGGAAGTGAACACTAACAGGAACAGCTGAAGAAGACAGACAGGAAGTAAGCACTAAAGGGAACAACAGAAGAAGACAGACAGGAAGTAAACTCTAAAGGGAACTTGGATTTGTCCACATTGACGAAACTCATGAACACACAGAAGAAAGACTTTACAACCCCAGAGTGTAAATGGGATAATTTAATATTGTTCTCGTCTGTTGTGATATGCACTTTGCCTTTAAGCTCCCTGTTGGTTAATGTATTGAATAAACTACAGATTGCATGTGTAGTTGTGTTGTTGCTCTTGTAGTTAATGAACCTGCGTGCTCCTCTGAGTGCAGCGCTGTGATTGGACGACAGATCCAGCCCTGACCTGCAGCAGATGCTCAGCTTAATCCCCTCTGCAGACTCTAATGGAGACAAATGGACGAGGCAGGAGCGACAGAAGGTGAATCTATATTCATCTATGTTTCTAAAATCTCTGTTTGTGGATTCATGTCGACTCGGGGCAGAAACCTGCTGCTGCTGCTGTCTGTCTGGAAAATGGCTTCTCTATTTGGAGTGAAAAAACATTGTGGTTCTCTATTTTTTTGTATTTTGATTATTTTTTTAAATCGAGAAATTGTATTAAAAAACATTTAGAAATTACATATAAATGTGAGAAAAAGATATGCAACGAATGCAAACATGGTGGTAAATAATTTAAATATATATAAATGGTAGAACCATTTTTAAGACTACATGTGTATTGTAGAAACATTTATTAAACATTCAAAGATTGTTGAAAAAAAAATGCATATTTCAATTTTCTTTCAATTTATTCAACTTATTTCAATATTTATGAGACGTATTTAAAAATATATAATACATTTAACAGTTGTGCAAAAATAATATAACACATATTTAACATTCCTAGAAAGATTTATGAAAAACATAGATTGTGAAAATAAATTGTAAAATGTATATAAAGAAAACAAATCTAAATCAGACAGCTCCATGTTTGACCCTTCCCTCTCCCCGTCCAGCCCATCTTTAGAAAACACATCTGCGTTTCCTTTGAGATGATTAGTGAGCAGTTCATAGACTCTAATTACTTCGGCCCTTTCTAACGTCTGCAATTATTCCTTTGAATACTAAATGAGGATTGGCTCTCACACAAACAAACAAACAACAATAAAATATATTAAACAGTAATTGTCTGGCAGAAACAAAAGACGGTGACATTTGGGAGCGTCGTCGCCGCTCATTGAGCTCCGTCGAACCTGAAGATTTACGGAGGATCGTCCTCTGCAAGGACACTCACTGAGAGACTGCAGGACGACTGAACAAAATGAAGGTTGTTTCTTTAATCTGCTGGTAACTACAGTACCTGGAAAACAAATCACAGTTACAGGAAATTAGCTTAAAAAACCCGCCTCTCCAGCTCCTCCGAACTGGATTCATTTAAAAAGAAAAGACAAACACAGTCGGGTTTTTCAGCACAGATAAAATACTCTCCACTTCTTTAGAAACTCACAGGTCACACACACTCCGCTCCACTTTTTCTTCCATCCTTTTCATTATTTACACCGCCAAAGATCTTTAAGATGCCGTGAAAAATGACCTCTATTCAGTAACGGTGAGGGCGAATGTGTGTCTGCAGCTGTAATTCTGGATAAATGTGGCTGAGTCTGAAGGTGGAGTATCTCTGAGAGTGTGGGTAGCTTTAGGAAGCTGTTAGAGAAGGCGAAGGTGATGTGAAGCCGTGAGTTTACATTCAGTCTGCTCAACAGATGGGTCACATCCAGTCGCATTTAAACTGAGTTTAACAGCTTTATTTACTGAGCTTCCTTCACATTGCAGGCAGCTGAGCAAGGAGTTTCACACAGTGAGCACTGCGGCTCATAAAGACCATCACAAAGTCAATTAGACTGATGAGGATATTATCTAGGAAAGAAAGAAAACCCAAAAAGGCATTTAAAAAACTCCAGCATAACAAAACTGCTATTTAATAGGCCCACTGTGGGATGAATGCTTAATGCAAGAGTTTTTGTATTTATAATTGTGTTTTTCATTGTTGTTTTGAATGTCTTTGTAAATGTAATAACGCACCCTGAGCTTTTATTATTAATGCGCTTTCGGTTGCAGACACCAGGGGGCGCACAAACCAGCTATTCTTTGTAAAAAAAAGTGTTTCCCACAAGATTGTAAGAAACTATTGAGTAGTGCAGGAATGAGTCCTAAAACCCGAAAAATGAGTCAGCATTTTATCATATCCTGTTCCCCTTCTGGAAGTCAATGGTTTTGGGAATGTATTTTAGTTAGTAGTCTGAATGAGACGCCTAAACGTCATCACGCCGAACATTAGCTGCCGTTATCTTAGGGTGGTGATGTGAAGTCGTGTGACCGCGCTGTAGTTCCTTTATAGGCTAATGTTAGCTTTTTACCGGTTACATTTAAGCTTCAAAATACAAAATATGTTTCAATATTTACATTTACATGCCCGAGACCATTTCAGAGTCGTTTTTTCAGACTTTGGTGTGTTCATGAGCTTAAAGTCGTAATGTGGAAACAACAGGGGACGTTATAAGATGTTTGTGTTACATTTCAGGTTACATCAGTTTGAGGGTGTATTTCATTTTACCCGTGAATCGCACACACGCCATATTTCACCAAATTGATGATTAAATGAAACATAATTCAAAGTGTGATTCAAATCTGCTGCTTTTCGCTCCTACTTGGTCATGGAAACGCCCTTCCTCCAAGTTTCATGGAAATCGAGCTAGTCATTTTTTCGTCAAAACAGAGAGACAAACCAGTCTAAAGAGATAGAGTAACTTACTTGAAGAAGGTCATAATAATTAACCTTTAAAAGTACAAACAGCAATCACAAAATGGCTGTAAGAAAGCACCTGCAGCTAATGCTCCAACAAGAGCGTTCAGTAGAATAGATAAAAGATAATTCAGGTCAAAAGGCAAATGCTGTGATTCTTCAGAGTGTTTCTATTGGCAACACTGTTCAACAACAGCAGAACAAATCATATTTTGTACAGTTTAAGTGCCGGCTAAATGAGAGTTGACCCGGTCTTACCTGAGCTTCAGATCTGGTCCCTGTTTGATTAAATATTGCTGCAGTGTCAGTGGTGAAGGTTCAGTGCTCGCACCATCAAAGCTGCTCATTTAGCCTATTGGATTGAAACTTAAAGACAAAAGCGAATAAATGAAAATGAGTAAATCAGAAAGTGAAGACACCGGCAGTTAGACAGAACTTCCTGGGACTCAGCTGGGAATCATAACGTTCCAGTGAATTACAGAAATGTCCTTTTCCGGGTTTTATGGCCTTCCTGCTTTACAGCTCCGGCCCCACAGGAACGGTTGGAAAATTAAAGTGCTGCAGGAAGTATCAGGGAAGAAAGGTGTGGAGACTGCAGAGTGAATAGAAGTGATGAGAGTCGGAGACGTTTTCTTTCTTTTCAATGTCCTAGTTTGCTCTTACGAAGGATAAAGTCTCCGGGAACAAGTCTAAACGTCCTAAATGGTTAGATGTTTTTGTCTAGAAATATCAAGGTAAAGCTTTTATTAAAATGATATGAAAACCTTTCAAATGTAAGTAATATTTGTGGCCTTACAATGGTGGTGCAGTAATAACGTATGTAGGCTGACTGCTTCCTGGTGTCCTCCACAAATGCCAATGGGATTTTTCCATTGGATTTGGAGACATTTCTGAAAATAATCTCTATGGCTAACACACGTTTATGATGCTTACACATTTTGTTAAGTAGGACACTAGTTCCTTTATGGCATGTCACCACCGATAAGCTAAAGGTGGCTAATGTTGGGCTATAAAGGAACTACAGCACGGGTTACATGATTTCACGTCACCACCGCTAAGCTAAGGCGGCTAATGTTGGGCTATAAAGGAACTACAAGCACGGTCACATGACTTCACGTCACCCACCGCTAAGCTAAAGGCGGCTAATGTTGGGCTATAAAGGAACTACAGCACGGTCACATGACTTCACGTCTCCACCGCTAAGCTAAAAGCAGCTAATGTTGGGCTATAAAGGAACTACAGCACGGTCACATGACTTCACTTCACCACCGCTAAGATAAAGGAGGCTAATGTTGGGCTATAAAGGAACTACAGCACGGTCACAATGATTTCAACCGTCACCACCCCACGCTAACTAAAAGCAGCTAATGTTGGGCTATAAAGGAACTACAGCACGGTCCCACATGACTTCACTTCACCACCGCTAAGCTAAAGGCGCTAATGTTGGGCTATAAAGGAACTACAGCAGCGGTCACATGACTTCACGTCACCACCGCTAAGCTAAAGGCTGCTAATGTTGGGCTATAAGGAACTACAGCACGGTCCATGACTTCACGTCACCACCGCTAGATAAGGTGACTAATGTTGGGCGTGATGACGTTTAGTCGACCTTTTAAATTCAACAGTGGGGAAATTACTTACGTATTTAATGTCATAGAACAAAACATTAAAATCTCTCCAGCTTATTTCAGCTTTCTTACAAAAACAACGTTAGCAAAATGATTGACTTCCAGACGAGGGAACTGGAATTGATAAAATGTTTATTTCAGGGTTTAAGGACTCATTTCTGCACCAATATTCCATATATATTTGTTATATATATATATTTTCTAAACCAGTAATCATAGACTTGAAGAACTGCAAATGCCAATCATCATTTATGAAACCCTGACTATTATTTAAGTTAATTGGTTATTTGCACACATAATAACCTGCATTTCTCCCGTTGTACATTAAGTCTGGCTGCAAGTTCACAAAAAAAAACACAATCAAACCTTAACTTTAAAAACATTTTCTTTAAAACCTTTTTGATAATGTCTTAACCTTACAATACTCTCTTCAGTTTTCTTTCTTTCTTTTACTCTAACTTTACTTTCTTATGTTATCATGAAAATCTGTTAATTACAGGTTAAATTGTAAAATATTTACAATTATATTGTTTGTGTTTCACTGCCAAGGTTTGTGCGTGTCTCTCTTTATTATCACTGACTCATGAAGGCATTAAACGCCCAATAAATTGAAAAAATGAAGTGTGTTTCCTCCTAATTGGTGTGTTTTTCTCCACTGTGGTTTTGCCCGTTTTACTTCAGTAAAGAGGTTAATTTGTTCTTCCACTGCTGACTGAACAAATAAAACTCTCGGTAAACTGCCCAACGAGGATTTGATTGATATCTGGAGGCTGATTCCAGTTAAAGTCAACAACATTTTCCTACCCATAATATCTTAATACTGAAGTGTAAAGAGACACAACTACTCCACTGGAACAGGATGATTATGTTAAATTAAGGTGTGTGTGGTGGGTGTGTGTGTGTGTGTGTGTGTGTGCGTGTGCGTGTGCGTGTGTGTGTGTGTGTGTGTGTGTTCTGATGACTGTGTTTCATTAGTCAGGTTAATGTGTTTTATTCATCAGTTCTTCAATCGATCATTTGTAAATCAGATCAGTGCTTCAGGTTAATAATATCAGCGGCGGACGTCGATCAACGTCATTATTTGCTTCATGCACAAGCAAACGCTGTAGTCTGATTGGCTGGCTGTAGGCCTCCCTGTCCTCTGATTGGCCGGTTGTGACCCCCCCCCTCCCCTCCCCTCACTGTGTCACAGCTTTCATTATGCCTCTCATTGATCTGCAGGAGAAAGACAGAGCGGGGGTATAATGGCCGACGACTGGCAGCATGTCGGTCATTAGAGTCCTCCTCCTCCTCCTCCTCCTCCTCCTCCTCCTCCTCCTCCTCCTCCCTCCTCCTCCTCCTCCTCCTCCTCCTCCTCCTCCTCCCTCCTCCTCCTCCTCCTCCTCCTCCTCCTCCTCCTCCCCCCCTCCTTCCTGTGACAAAGGGAGAAGGATGAAGGAGGATAGGAAGGAGGAACAAGAATAAGAGGATGACATAATAATAATTAAACGTCTGTCAAGAATGTGAGATCAAAACAGGAAGTGGGACAGAGCTTTTGTTTCTGAAAACTATCAGTAGCTTTTCCTAGGTAGTAGAAATGGCTGACAGTGGCTACTTCAAATTAAGTGAAAGGTCTATGTGAACAGTTGATTAAATGTAAATGTACAATAAAGGTTGTCACGAAAGCTCAAAGTATCAAAATGCTTTATATTAGAAATATGAAATTGTGACATAACAGTTTAAACTATGAGCTTAGAGCAGATCTGTTACCAATCACACAATTGATCTTAAACCAGGTTGCTTTTCCCTGACTACAAAGGGGTCAACACTTAGAATATGTATTATTATTATTGGTTTATTGGTTTAATTAGTTCTATGTCCTATATTCATGTTGGAACCTGGGACTTAAGTTTAATATCTACACTGTAGCTACTATATCACAGTAAAGCCTTGAATCTTGAATATACAAAAAACTAACAACAATGAATATTACAGGCAACATGTCACAATAGAAATTAGGGATTCTTAACCAGTTAAACCCCACGGGGGCAAAACGCAACATATTGCAAGAAACAGCGAGGGCTTCTTAACATGTAATGACCTATGAATGTGTCATACTCACTTAACGGAAGAACCCCCAACTTTCAGACAATATTAACCATGTTTAGCTAAACGAAACAAAAGGGTAATAACAAGGCTCTGAATTAGCCCTGAGTGAAAAAATGCTAATGCAATTAGCACAGAACTCAGGTAAAATACCCTTATTACTTATCGTATCTGCACAAACAAGATATCGATTAGCAAGTTGAGATTCCACAGATTCCAGACATTAGAGACATTGGAGTTTCAGGCTCTGCACTTTCCATCCTCACCTCATACCTCAAAGACCGTACCTACAGGGTAACTTGGAGAGGGTCCGAGTCCGACCCTTGTCAATTAACTACAGGGGTCCCTCAGGGCTCTGTTCTTGGTCCCCTCCTCTTCTCCTTGTACACAAACTCGCTCGGATCAGTCATTAGCCCGCATGGTTTTTCATACCACTGCTACGCTGACGACACCCAATTAATTCTGTCCTTTCCCCGCTCAGAGACCCAAGTCAGCGCACGCATCTCTGCTTGTCTAGCTGACATCTCTCAGTGGATGTCTGCTCATCATCTCAAGCTCAACCTTGACAAGACTGAGCTGCTCTTCCTCCCGGGAAAAGATTGTCCCACTCTTGACCTAACAATCAACATCGGCACCTCTGTTGTTTCCCCGACTCAGACTGCAGCGGCTCGTCTGGTCTTCAACCTTCCTAAATTCTCCCACACCACTCCGCTCCTCCGCTCCCTTCACTGGCTTCCGGTAACTGCTAGAATCCACTTCAAGACACTGGTACTTGCGTACCATGCTGTGAATGGATCTGGCCCTTCCTACATCCAGGACATGGTTAAACCGTACACCCCAGCACGTGCACTCCGCTCTGCATCAGCCAAACGACTCGCTGCACCCGCACTGCGAGGGGGACCCAAGTTCCCATCAGCAAAAACACGTGGGTTTGCTATCCTGGCTCCAAAATGGTGGAATGAGCTCCCCATTGACATCAGGACGGCAGATAGCCTACACATCTTCCGGCGCAGACTGAAAACTCATCTCTTTCGACTCCACTTCGAGCGATAGAATTATTAACGAAGCACTTTTATACTAATAAAGGACTGGCTTACCTAAAGCCAGTTGAGTAGCACTTGAAATGTTTTGGCTCTATGAAACCTGATGTACTTATATGATTCTGTTTTCTTCAAGGTTGTGTCTTCCTGGTCGAATGTACTTATTGTAAGTCGCTTTGGATAAAAGCGTCAGCTAAATGTAATGTAATAAGTATCATCACTAAGCAATCAGAACTCGTGACATGGGAAGCAAAACCAGTCATCCCACCACGTAGCATTACGGAGCAAACACGGGAGAAATTCTTACCTATGCTGTTGTTCTGATCCAAAGTTGTGTTCAATGGCGTTAAAACAATAAAAACGCTGCCGAAGGTTAATCCATAGGTTAATCGAATGTGTCTGTGTCACTTTGAATATTTATATCATATTTATGTCAATAACGGAGATTTCATATTAGCTGCTACGAGAGTATGACAGCTTCCGGTTTTGGGTATTCTGGCTACGCATCACTCATTCACCAATGGGTAAGGTTTAGATGGATTTGAGGAACTTCCCCTCAATTCTATTGGCTCTAACGGTTAAAAAGAAGTGGCAATCATCAAAATCGACCGAGGGGGGACAGAGATAAGGAAAATGCACCCAAATGAACCCAGAAGTGGGTTTTTTTCTTCTAAACCTCTCTAAAAAGGTCAAATGTCACTTGTTTTGCATCAATCTTGATACAGGGTACTTAATATATGTTATAGTTTGGATTCCTAAAGCTTTAATCTAATATCCCATCATTTTTTTGTCCATGTTTTTGGATGGACACTATAATATAATATTTTTTACTATGTTCAATCTGAATTTACTTTTAAATAACACATTTCTATATCGTTTCTGACTCTTCTACATCCAACTCACAGGTTTATCATCGCTTTGAGAAAGAAGATTATTAATTTAACCATTTTAGAAGGGAAGATATGGTCATTTGTTCTGGAAATGTCATTTTCGAGCCTGAGGCCTGACAAACAGGTTAAGGCACTTAGACACAAAAACAGGGGGTACAACCACAAATATTGATAATCAAAAACCTGTTTACTTTAATGGGTTAAAGGTTTGCTTCGTGGGACCTTTTGATATTGAAAGGCAATATAATGAGAGCAGGAGTTCAGGAGGTGAACTGCTTTACGCTGCTGTCAGAGCCTGAGGTTTTCCAGGTCACTCTTTATTGAATCTCGCTGAAAGATTATCTCTGAAACGAAGCTGCAGCTCACCTGAAACTGGATTACTGCTTCCTGCTTCCTCTCTGCCTGCCATCTCTCATTCACTCTGCTCTAAATCTGAAACAACCAGCGTCATGTTACAGCTTCAGCTTTATTTACCCTGATCTTTATTTTTAAAAAACAAGCTTTGTGTTATAGATTTAACTGCAGATCTAGATTTAGTGTTTGTCTGCAATGGACAGTTTCTCTCGCTCACCTCCCACATCTTCCTCACTTCTTTCTGTCCTCCTTTCTTTCCCTCCTCCTTACTTAATTGTCATTCCTTTCCTTACTTCTTTCCTGTGTTCTTCCTTTCCTTCCTCCTTACTTCCCGTTCTTCATCCTCCTTCCTTCCCTTCTACTTTTCCCTGTATAAACCCTTTTCCTTATTTTCTTACCTTGTTGTCTTCCTCCTTTCCTTCCTCCTTACTTCATTCCCATCTTCCATTACTCACTTATTTCCCTCCTTGCTCCTTCCTTGTCTTCTGTCTTTCTATCCTCCTTAATAATTGTTGTAAAGTACTTTGAATTGCGTTGTGTTGAAAGGGGCTGTACAAATAAACTTGCCTTACTTCATTTACTTTCCTCCCTTCTCTCCATCCTTATATCCTGCCTTTCCTTCATCCTTTCCTTGCTCCTTACTTCCTTTTCTCACTTCTTACTTAATTGCCTTCCTTAACCTTAAGCATGCTGTTATTTATGAATGCTCCTTTAAAAACCGCCCTGAAGCTGAAGGTAACGTTATTGAGGATTGTTGTGGAATATTTTCCAAGGCCCATAACTTTGACCCAGTGTATCAGTTCAAACTGTCCTGACTGAGCACAGGCACCTATAACCTTGGCTGCTGTGCTCTCAGTGTTTTGTCTCCCTGTTCCTGCCTGTTGGCGTCAGCTGATAGAGGTGTTATCATTCTATCTTGTTATGCAGCATGTTGATGATGCTCTCTGAACTAGCTAAATACATGGGTCTGGGGTAGAGTTCTTCAGAATTGACGTGGCAACTCTACCGTGAAGTCAGAACCTCTGGCTCTTGGACTTGTGATGTGAATCCTCCGGCCGTTAACTCCAAATAAACCATCATGTGTTTGACATCAAAGCTACTGCTCTTCCCGTGTCTCCTTCCTGAGTCGGTGACTCCCACTGCATAGCTACACAGAAGTTTCCTCTACAAGGATCTCATTCAACATTCCTTCTAAAATTCAGAAACAGAAAGACTCTTGGCAACAGGAAACAGATTTGACCGTGGAGCGACTCTCTGGAGGGTTAACAAGAAGTCAGAAGAAAGGCCGTGCTCTGGAGGTCCCTTGTTGATTTATCCGTGGATGAAGACAACTCTAGGTACTCTGGACTGCATGCAATCGACTATTTTGGAACTTCTGTGTGGAGGCGTGTGCCGCAGTGGGTTGTGTGTTGGTGTTTGGATCAGGGGAGCAGGTTCAAACCCCACTGCAGTCAGCATGTCGTTGTGTCCCGGAGACAGTTCACCCCAAAGTGCTCCTATGGGGATTGCCCACAGTATTGAGTATGTAAGTCGCTTTGGATAAAAGCATCTAATGTCTGTAACGTAACATCTGGTCAATGAAGCTACTAACTAGAGCCAAAGCATCATAGTGTGTGTTAGCTTACTGCTGAAGCTCAAGGACATGATGTTGTATTCACACCAGAATGGAAATCAACATGTCTTGTGCATAATTGTATTGAAAAACAGGACAATTAATGAAATGGGAAAATGTAGAGAACTGTTCCCGTCTGAACCCCCATGATGCACGCTGTTTTGTTCTATCAGAAAGTTGCTGTTTTAGTGACAGTTCTCTTTTGTGCTCTATTCTGAATTCAGAGTCCTTGGAAGTTATTTTTGTTCCCATAATGATGAATCCAATTGAGTTGCTTTTTGGTGTCAGAATTATCTGAGGTTCATTTGAATTCTTTTCAGCTGATTCTCTCACAAAACTTGAATGAAAAGTGATAATGGATGTGTCTGAAGGGCAAACGGAGACCTTCAGCAGCCAAACAGGAGACAAAAGCACCATGACACACACACACACACACACACACACACACACACACCACACACACACACACACACACACACACACACACACACACCACACACACACACACACACAGATTAAGAGAAGCCATCAGTCAGTGGTCCAAACTCAAATGTTCCGAGGCGTAGATCCCATCTGTTTCTTTGCCGCTCGCTTCACTCCGGGTCAGAAACTCACTCTTTGGTTCTAGAAACTCGCCAACTCCAATTCGGACGATAACATAATCTGACTGATATGTGGCCATTTGATGTTCTTTGGACAGTCCGTCTAATGATGAGGCATTTCTACTCACAGCAGGCTGGAATGGAAATTACATTTTACCCGTCCATTTGAAGATTATATTGAAGTCTGAAGATCACAAGAACTTCGCTCTCCGAACAACACAAGGGGTTGGTGGAGATCATCATTATTCTCTTAGGAAGGTTTCCAACGCAGTGTAATGACCTGGAAGTACCTCAGTGGCCGCCATCATAAGATCTGTTTGAATCTCTATTACATAAAAGGA
This sequence comes from Gymnodraco acuticeps, assembly GCF_902827175.1. Taxonomy (NCBI): domain Eukaryota; kingdom Metazoa; phylum Chordata; class Actinopteri; order Perciformes; family Bathydraconidae; genus Gymnodraco; species Gymnodraco acuticeps. The sequence goes on along the minus strand of NW_022990080.1, from coordinate 276,581 downwards.
GCTTCAGTTTCCTTTATTATCTCCTTTAGGATACAATGGATCAGTTTTTACGAACGGACGGAGATAATGGCGTCACAATTCGGCCGTTCACGGAAACAACGGATAATTTGTTATGAATATTATTATTATTCATCATTTTATACGTCATGCCGAAATATGGTAAAGTGCCTATACTGTATGTTTTGAATTTTCAACTATATGTTAGACTAAAATATGAGCGTTACGTGAATTGCTGTAAATTGTTAAAATAAAGTTTGAAGGTGTTTGCTGAGTCTTCGTCTTAATACTCTCAATTTTTTTCATTTTTTATGAACCACTTTTGTTGAAATGTGCCACATGAACAAACTTGCCTTAGCTACTACTGTTGAAAGCACAGTGATATATGTGTAGGCTTAACATGTTCTGCATGAACTGCAACAAGTGTCATTTATTTGATTATTTTCATACAATCGTACTCATTAGGATTCATGACGATTAACAGGAATGGCCCATCCTTGGTAATGCAGTCATATATTGTCCACTGTGTCCAAGTTTATAAAGCCTGAAACAACACGTTAAGAGATCACAGGGTGCGGTATCTATGCTTTTAGTCCGTCTACGGTACATTCTAGTTTCCCCACGGCACTCCGTTACATCCTAACACCTCCCAGTCTCTTTTCCTAATCCTGATGAACCATCCAAAGTGCCTACAGCACACTTCCACACATCCACACACTGCTGACATGACTGTCAATCTTATTCTTACATACCCAACTTACTAAGAGGTACTTTAAGTGTTAAATAAACAACTTATTGACATAACTCGGTGTGGCCTCCCTCTTGTTGCCAGCCTTAAGGAATGTTGTAACACTACCTTACTTCTTTCCTCAACCCCAAATTGTCTCACTGAGCTTAAAGACAAGAGGTGAGGAGAAGACATAGGGCTTGTGTGTTTTCAGTAAAACTCACCACATCCCAGGAATCTGTCCGGTTGTAATTCCTCTGAACCGCCATGAGACAATCTGTCTGTCTTCTCTTTCTCTGAAGCACTGATCAGTTTCAGAGTCTGACAGAACTTGGCAGCCTACTTCTCTCCTCGCCGGAGTTTTCTGTTTCCCCCACAATGCACCTGGCTGACTTCCATCAGGTTCAACTTTAACCCTCTGAAGGTTTTTCTGTTCCTGTACGAGGGAGAGTTTAATGTGATATCCGTGCTGACCTCTTATTCAACTGACTAGAACAATGCTTTCAAAACTGTGCATCACTCTCAGGTTCCTAGTGCTGTTTTTATGACACATAGAAGGTTCGGATATTACGAGTGTTATTCTAACGTAATTTTAATGTAGCAGATCAAAATGTAAACTCTTCAGCTTCTGGTAACCACATACCTTATTTCAGGTTCTGAACAACAACACATTCAGAAAACCATTGACTTTGAGGGAACCAGAAGAGGTAGAATCATACTTGCCAACATTGAGACCTCAGAAATCGGGAGTATTTCAAAACCACACCGCCGGGGGGGGGGGGGGGGGGGGGGGGCTAGTGGATCGCCGGAGCTGTATTAGCTTAACATTAACATGCTTATCGTAGTTGTTAGTGCACTGTCTTGCGGCCTGTAGTATGGAAAGGAGTGAGCAGAGGGTAGAGTTGTCCGATTCTTGTTCAGTTTACTGTGACTCTCTTCCTCACCCTCTCAGACTCAGTTGCGCGCGCTACTAAAGAGACGCGCTACCATGGAAACCAAACAATGGTGTAGCTGTATTAAAGTCCGAGTGGAAACAGTCCTGAGTAAATCTGATTTTGTGAGAAATCGGGAGAAATATGACCCGGGAGGAAACCGGGAGAGGGCAATGAAATCGGAAGTCTCCCGCGAAAATCGGGAGGGTTGACAAGTATGGGTAGAATGCTAATTCATTTCCGGGTTTTAGGACTAATTCCTGCACCACTCTGTTGATCTCATGCCTTTGTTTTTAACGTAATGCATTTCCCAAGATTGTCTAACTCTTCCCTTACGATTCTGCTCACTGACAGTCAGCTGGGCAAACAAATATTGTCAAATTGATAACAAAGCATGACAATCTGGCACATCAATTACACAAAATGTAATCGTTATATTGGCTAAAACAAATCCAATTAATCCAATGAATATAATGACGTTTGTATACATATCCTTCATCTTCAGCTGCTTGCGTTGTAGCGTACTTTATTAACTAAATATTTATTATGATCTTCATGAGGCTGTTTAACTCCGAGCCTCTTCTGATGTATTTCTCTCTGCAGAGGAAGAGCTGGCGGCTGGCACCAAAAGTTCATCCATTTTCTTCTGGAGAACGCTCTTTAGGCTTCCTCCACCTCTACTGTTGTTAATTCCTGAGATCTGTCCTTTTCTCTGACATTTGCACAAATGCTAAAGGGCCCGGGCTGTTTGCCTTCCTCCGTGATGGAGGATGAGGAGTCTGGCAGCCGCTCAGAGCTCCACATATGAATTCAGCCACATCCTTGAGGCCCGGGGACCGAATCCATCTCTGTGTGATGAGACAATGATTTGCTGAGCTCCATTGTGGCTGAGGAGAGGCAGCAGAGGGGCGAATTTGCATGTAAATGCACGAGGAAATGATTCTGCTGCAACAGCGAGGCGTCGTGGCCCTTCTTTACCTTCTGATGTGTTTGCTCTCATGCCACAAAACACACTGCGACAACACACACACACCACACACACACACACACACACACACACACACACACACACACCACACACACACACACACACACACACACACTCAGAGGAAAAAAGCATTTACATTTTAGATTTCAATTCCACCTCAAGTGCTGCTCACAGGGCTCCAACCTAACCACAGTGGACAAAAGAAACAGATGGGACAAATGTGATCGTGATCATGGTGATGAAGGGGAGGTGAAGAAAAGAGGAAAGGGGAAAACATACGAGGGAAAAGTTTATTCCTACAGGTTTGAAGTTGCATTGCCTGTTTTTTTGGCACCTATCATGTCTATCAGAAAAGGTTTCAATGTTCTTTGGGTCTCTGTTCTTTGGCTCTATGTTTTCAGGCGATGAGTTTACGAAAAAATGTGGGTGCTAAAGCCGTCAAGAAACTACAGCTCTTGTTGGATATTTGTTACGTTATTCTACTACGATCCATCCCAGCTCCATTGGTCTGTTGCTATCCCTTTCAAACACCCTGAACAATTTGCACACATTGTACTTACTTAAAATACCCCTCAGGATCTACATTACAATTAAAAAAACAGCTAATTTGTGCACAATTTGTAATGTATAAAGTACTCTATCCCTTCATGTAGTCTGGAGTTGTGTGTATTATAGAGTATTGTAATCTATTGTGTGTATTTGTTTCGTGTCAACTGTTTCCCATCCATCCATCCTCTTGTAACTATAGCTATATTTATGTTCTTCATCATAGTGCACCACTTTATTGGCCATTATAATAGCAAAAATGTGTCAACCGTTGACATAAAGATACACAATAAGGTCCGTTTTGTGATTTTCCAAGCTTCTACAACATCAACACTAGAACAATGAAACAATAGTCCAACCGTAGTGCATGGACTCAAGCCCATTTTCTTATAATCTGTTAAAAATGTGAGCTACATTTGGATGGAAACCTGGCCCAGAACTGTGTGGAAGCTTCTGGAAGACAACCTAAAGTAATGGTTTGACTTCACCTCTCTTTAGGCAGACACTGTTGATCCCAGTGGATCAGGGTCTTTCTCTCGGCTGCCGGGGCGAAGAAAACTGACAGAACAAAGGCATAAGATTAAAAGTCTCTTTAAAGAATCCCTTAAGTCTCTGTCTGAGGATAGTTATCCAAAGTTCAGTGAGAAAGTCGCAAAGTAAGTGTTAGAAAGACGGACAGTGACTCTGTCATCCTGGATTCATTTTGGAGATCTTCCCACGTTGTTACACGTAAAACATAGGCAACTTTTTTGTATTTAGAGCTGTTACTTTCATAGCTAAAAGACAATATCATATTCATCTGTATTTTGACCAGAGTTGGGCAAGGTACTCAAATATACCACAGTGTAATACTCTATAGGGAAAAGGAAAGGAAAGTAATTGGGTAAAAGTACTAGCGTTAAAGTAAAAGTAATCGTATTCCAGATTAATATATATTATATTATTACATTTATAGATTCGATAATGTTTTCGTCACTTTTATGTTGCAGTTTACTCACTTAATGTATATTTAATATCCTGCTTCATATTTAATTTACTGTAAATTGGTATGTCATCATGTATATTTTCCTACTTTTTTAATGCTATTTTATTTCTATTTGAGATGTTTACATTTTGAATTGTTTATTTCCATTCTTTTAATTTCTTTAATGTACAATGCCTTGTCTTTTGATGCTTCTGCACCGCAAAATATTCCCTAATTGGGATCAATAAAGTACATCTTATCTTCCATTATTTACAATAAGGTAGTTGCATTTGTACAGAGGAATACAGTCGGCTAATCTTAACCTTTAGCAATACAAGTTGTTTTTTGTAATTGTATCTGAATCTTTACTGACTAAAATGATCAAATGGGGTGAAAAGTGCAATAACTTCCTTTGAACCGTGCAGGAGATAAATCAGGTTGCAGGATATAGAATAACTTAAAGGGTCCCTATTCTGCTTGTTTTCAGGTTCATATGTATATTTTCTGCCTCTAATGTGACAAGTTAACATGCTTAAATATTCAAAGGGCCCCTTTTAGTAACTAGATATACCTTTGAATTGTATTTAAGATTAGTACTTGAGTAAATCTACCTAGCAACAAATGAAGTATTGTCAAAATCAGAAGTCATTACATAATTAAGGATCTTTTATGATGACTTTATATTTCGAGCTTGAAAGCGACCAAAACTTCCGCTCCACTAACCTCAAAAGGCTGCATCTGAACAACGTGTATATACAGCTCGACATCACATGAATCAGAGAATATACATACTTCACATCATAGCCTCCCTGCTGGGAACCTTTATGTCCAACAGACAGAGCAAACCTCCTCTTTTGTCTCTCTGCAGCAGGAAATAAACGACACGTTCATCTCCGAGCCGCGAGAAGGTCAGGGAGTCTGACAGGCCTCCGTTAAAGCCCCTGTGTCAATGTTAATTACACCACAATTACACGCATCAAAGCCAAACAGCTCCATCAAGGGAATGCTCCGTGATAATCAATGCTTTCAACCAGTCGTACGCTCGCTCTCTGCCAGCTCGGGGGGTCGCTGCGCTATTAGCAGAAGAGACGATGATAACAGCAGGGGAGGAAAGCCTGGTGGAGTTTTAGAGGAGGGTAAAGAAGACAGCAGGAAGAGAAAATCCTCTGACACGTCCCTAAAGTGTCTCAGAGCGCCTCAGAGTTGGTAATTACCCGCATTTTCCATATTCATTGCTGTATTAATTCACCTTAATGCCAAAATACTACAGCCCTAATCTCTTGCAAATACCTACCTGTCATGGCGGGCTTGCCGGTGATAGTGACAGCGAGAGGAGGGGAGGAGGAGGGGGGAGGAAGAGGGGAGGGAGGAAGGCAGAATCACAGCTGCCGTGTTGAAAGCGAAATCCTACGGTAGAAAACTGACGGAGGTGAGAAACGAGACGCTTCCACCTCCTGAGAAATATCTCACTGAGTCTTCAGCTTTGTGAGATAGGTACGTCCTACGTCTTTTTAGTTATTGATGACAACTTATGCTGAAAATAGTTTCTGTAAAGCAGATCAAAGGCTTTTCAATTGGATTCATATGTTCTATCCGTCGACGAGATTCAAGTATGCAAACAAACTCATAGAAAAAGTTCAAGTACATTTTGTATCTCTTTAGAAATGGATGCTGCTACGCAGACAAATGTAACGGCGCGATTTTAAAACTGCTCCGATTTCTCCCTTACATTATGCTATTGGAGTTTGGAAAATATAAATGGCTTTAAGTATGAAACCAAACCAACTAACTCGAGATGAATCGCGACCATAACAAGTTAGATTTGCCGCAAAGCCAATTGGAAAAACGGAAAAACAGATCTAAGATAAAGACTGTACACATTTTTATAAAGAGTTAAGGACAGGGTCGGCTCTAGAACAAATCGAATGGGGGGGCAATCATTTACCAAGGGGGGGGCACACCCTGCCGTCAACAACCAACACACAAACACCAACGCAACTTCAATTTAAAAAAACATGCTGTAAAGTCTGTTGTCTTTCACACACATTGCAGGGTGTAGTGCTATTGTATACTGCACCTATGACCTGTGCATACATGCACGGTTGTGGCACGACCACCAAAACAGAAACATATAAGGACAGAGGATGTCGTTTTCTCATACTGATATTCTGCACAAACTGTGCTGTTGTATTTGCTGTAAAGTGTCTTTACTGTAGGTTATTTTTTATTATACTGTATATACAGCACTTTGGCTCGACCAAAAATCGTTGAAAAATGTGCTATATAAATAAAACTTGATTTGATTTGATATGGACATAGGCCACCATATAAAAAAGTGTGCAAATGTATTTAGTATCCTATCCATGTGAACATGTTTTAGGTGGGGGTGGACCTCACCTCCTCTAGGGGGGTCTGGGGGCATGCTCCCCCGGGAAGATTATTTTTAAAATATTGAAGTTAAATGCATCAATCCGGTGCACTTTGAGAGCAAAGTGAAGAGATCTATGGATAGCCTACATCTCTCAGCATCCATATGAAACAGAACTGTACACAGATTTACTTTTACTTTATGGATATTTTACTAATCATTCCCCTTTTAAACTGTATTCTTGTGTTACTGTCCTATAGTATTTCATACCCGTTTTTCATTTATTCTCTCTTTAATAACTATAATGATCATATAAAGGTATTCCTCGAAAATAAATGGTGACCAAACCATCTGAGACCCACTGAGATAACTTACACTAAAGTGAACTATCTAAACACTGAGAGAGTCCTTACCTCACTGAGCTGAGGTTATAAGATCCTCACAGTCTGACAGGAGAGGACTCTCCTCCACCTTGGTGTAGAAACAGCTCTTTATATCCGTTAGCATAGCTAGCTAACCAGATGCTAACAACATTCCACGTTACCGCTCGCGCACTCACAAAATGCGCTCGTGCCACACACACACACACAGAGCCGAGCTTGAATGAAACACAGAGACCCATGTACTTGTACTGTACTGTATATCATATTATTTTCGATGGCTTTACTGTATAATCAGTGTAACAGATGAACAGATCGCCACTGGGCTTTCATCTAAACACACAGCCACGTAATGATAACAAAAAAAAGTCGGGGGTCATTGGTCAAGCAACACACCAATCAGAGAGCAGCAGTGAGCACAGCTCAGGCTGTGTTTTATATTTGTATTCTTTATTTCTGATGTATTTCACACAAACAACCTTTAGTGGAAACGTTTTCACTTATATGATTAAAAAAAGAAAAGAAACGGCAAAGTGGCAAGGCTTGCCCACCCTGCGTTGGGGGGGGGGGGCACAGTGACTCATTTGGGGGGGGCATGGCCCGCGAATGACCCCCCATGACGCCGACCCAGGTTAAGGAACTAATAAACCCCATAAACAATTGGGAATGACAACTCACCACCTCCCAAAAAACTTGAACTGTTGTCAATGTGAAATGAAGACAGTGTCAGCATCTGAATTCTTTAACAAACACATATTTTTGTAATGAAGAGAAGGTTGCCAAACGAGCCGCCATGTTTGAGGCACTCTATGTACAAATAGTTAGCTAACAAGCTAGCTAGCTAGCGAATGTTATCTGATCGCTATCGCCAAATGTGTGGCTCTCATAATTTAAATTGGAGTTATTATTTAACATCCTATGGTTAGACTTAAAGTGCACAGACATGTGTCTACGGTTCAGGCAGTGAGAGCTAATATAGAAACATTGTAGATGAAATACTTCAAAGTGTCCTAGCTCAGTTTATTCCCACTTCCTGCTACTGGTGTCAAACCTAAAGGAGTCAGACGAGGTGAATGCAGAGGAACATCTCGCTTTGACCATTAGCTCTGCGGGGAGATGGCAGCTATAATAAAGCTTAAGCAGTATTTCTGCTGTTTGAATTTCCCACAAAAAACGAAAAACACTTCCATTATTTAGTGTTTTGACCCATGGTATCGTTTGGTCACTGATGGCCATTTTGGAGTCTCCAAATGGCTCTTTAGGAGTCGGCCAGGACCAACCTCCGGAAAAGCCAATTATAAAATGCTTATTTTACTGCTTTCTTCAGCAAACTTTGAATACAAATTGTCCAGCCTTGTGGTTGTGGCTCCATGGGGTTTTAAAGGTTGACCGGACACACCTACAGGCAAACGTTATATTAATAACAACAAAAACAAACTAAAGTGCCTCTGTACGTTTGGTGCCTTTGTTTTATACTGAGGTTTTTTAACCAGGGACCTCTCGCATTTCATTCTGACTTACTCACAACTATAACGAGTGACCCTTTAAAGAAACCGTTGATATGATTAATTCAGGTGTCAAGAATAGTAACCATCTATTTTTGGTCACGTCAAAAGGGATACTTGTTTACAGGTACGTTCTAAAAGGTAAATGTTAAGAAAGCTGCTTTTGTCTGCTTGAGAAAAACATTTTTATTTGAAATTCAACAAATACAATTGGTTTCGCTTCCTGAAAACAACAAATATTCAACATATTCTTTGTGTGTGTGTGTGTGTGTGTGTGTGTGTGTGTGTGTGTGTGTGTGTGTGTGTGTGTGTGTGTGTGTGTGTGTGTGTGTGGCCATGAATATGTGAATTTAATTTGCTTTAAAAGGAGTCATGTCACCATTTAAGCCATGTTTTGAGATAATGCAGGCTTTTCCAGGGATTTGAACCGGGGACCTCTCGCATTTCATTCTGACTTACTCACAACTATAACGAGTGACCCTTTAAAAGAAACCGTTGATATGATTAATTCAGTACGTGTCAAGAATAGTAACCATCTATTTTTGGTCACGTCAAAAGGGAATGCTTGTTTACAGGTACGTCCTAAAACTGGGAAATTGAGATAGCTGCTTTTGTCTGAGGGACAAAAACAAGTTTTATTTGAAATTCAACACAAATGAAATTGGTTTCTCTTCCTGAAAACAACACATCTCAACAACATATTCTGTGTGTGTGTGTGTGTGTGTGTGTGTGTGTGTGTGTGTGTCCATGAATACATTTGTTTTAAAGCACAAAGTAGATTCAGTTGACCAAGTGTTGACAAATCCTGTTTACCATCAAAAAGAATGAATGCGTTTTTCTCCATATTTCAACAACCATCAGCCCTTTTTTTAAAGCTGCACTTTCGCACACAGTGCTGAGGAAATATGAAAGCATAAAGCCATTAAAAAGCAGCAGCAGCAGAGTTAACGGTGTTGAATAAATGCAGTTAATCAGAGAGTGAAGAAGAAGAAGACGTACTTTATTAATCCCTCACAGGGACATTTCTTTTTACACACATTACACACACACATGGAAGGATATACAGGAGTGCAGAGATACCAGCATGTGAGACTTCCTGTTTCTTCTATCATTGATCGATCTGATTGATGAGCGTTGATGATCGTTGGCCAAACCCCCGTCTGATTAACCAGCAGAATGGAGGACGGCCAATCCCCGCGCTGCTCTCCAGTTGCAGTTAAAGGCCTCTTATAGATTTTTCCGTTGCGTCTTTTCTCTTCAATCACGGAGCTACTTCATCAAGAGGCATCAAGAGGCATCAATCAGCGCGCAGCGGAGCGTCGGGTAATTACAGAGGGGTCGCTTCCAGACTCTGATTTCTCCCGGGGTTTTGGTGGTGGCGGCCAAGAGCCCTGGGTCAGAGACGGTTCGATTCTCTCAGAGCTGGCAACGCACTTTAGCTGCTTTCAGGAGCCACGGGGGAGATCTTTTAACACTGAAAATGGTGCACTAATGTACATTTCCCAAAGATATTGAAGTCACTGTTATTTTGTATATATGTATTGTTGTGCTTTTATGTATGTCTTAATGTGTGCATATGTATACATGTGTCTGTTGATTGTGTATATATAGGTACATATTAGGGGTGTAACGGTACACGTACCCGTACCGAAATTATTCGGTACGGGCCCTTCGGTTCGGTACAGGTGTGTACCGAAGTGTACCGAACGAATATAACGTTAAACGTAAAAAATTGAGAACGTGAATAACTTTTTGGAAGTAATCTCAGGTGCTGCGTCGCAGCATTCAGAGTAATTTGCTCACATTGGGTTCAACGCGTCATAGAGCGAGCAAGTCATTTAATTGGATGCGAGGCATACTATGAGAGCTGGTCAGAGGGATGCGTTCAAATGTAGTCAGTAATTTGAGGAACTGTCGAAAATTAATGGCAAACGCAGATAAAGTTGAGCTCGAAAATCCTCCAGCATCATTGAAGTCTCCGGTTTGAGAACATTTTGGTTTCGCAGTTACGTACAAGGATGAAGGACAAAGACAGGTGGACCGAACCAAAGCTGTTTGTCGGCATTGTTCAACTAAAATTGGTTACGCGGCTGGCAATACATCAAACTTGCACACTCTTGAAAAGGCATCACCCGAACGTGAATATCACCGGTACCAAAAGAAAAAAAGACTGAAGTGCAAACCCAACTCCCGCTAGCATGTAAGCCTCCACCACTCGCAGAGAGTTCAGACCGAGCCAAAGCTGTTACAAACACCAAATATCCTTATGTTGCCATGTTAGCAAAGCGCTACCTGGCTGTATCGGCTACCTCTGTCCCTAGAGAGGGTGTTCTCCACAGCAGGAGACATTGTTAGTGCCAGCAGATCTGCCCTTTCGGCAAGCAATGTGGACAAGTTCATCTTTCTTTAAAAAAACATGAAAATACAATGACAAGCAAGTCCTAATGTCAACCTGGCTGCTCAGGTACAGTACAGTTCAAATACAGATTATTTCAGTGAATCGAAAAGCTGCACCTTAATGTTTATTTTATTTTATATTTTTTGTAGTGAAGATTCACAGTTTAATAAAAAATAAAAAACCCAAATCTAATAGTTTATGTTTTGTGAGTACTAGTAGCCTACATTAAAGTTCAAATACAGATTATTTCAGTTCATCGAAATGCTGCACCTTAATGTTTATTTTATTATATTTTGTATTTATTTGAGTGAATACATTATTCACAGTTTAATAATAATTTAAAAAATATATATATATATGTTTTATTTTGTGAAAAAAAATTCTGCTGTACCGAAAACGTACCGAACCGAACCGTGACCAAAAAACCGAGGTACGTACCGAACCGAAATGTTTGTGAACCGTTACACCCCTAGTACATATATTTTTGTATACATATTTTTATATATATTTGTATTTTTGACTCGTCCTCCATCCCAGAGGAGAGAGGGAGCAGCGCCAAGACGACGCCCACCGACACAGACACGGACCTGTCCATCTGAACACACACACACACACACACACACACACACACACACACACACACACACACACACACACACACTCTCCCTCTCCTTTCCTCCCCTCTCTCTCTCCCTCTCTCTCTCTCTCACACACACACACACACACACACACACACACACACACACACACACACACACACACACACACACACACACACACACACACACACACACACACACACACACACACACACACACACACACACACTCCCTCCTGGAGCTGAAACCCTGGCAGGTAAAAGAGGAAGGACCATATAAGGCGTGTGAGTGTTCCCTGCAGCACTTTGAGCAGAAACTGGATTTTTGGTCAGAAAGTGTGTTTTCGTGGCGTTTTGATGAAGAATCTCTCACACAGAGTTTCCTGTCGTCACCTGGCCGTTCTTTAAAAAGCATCGGCTACATGCTCCTCTTCAGCAGGAGGAAGGATTTGTATTTGTTTTTGTAAACGTTATTTCGATCCCTCTGCCTGTACACACAAACTGAAAGATTGACAATAAAGTTGACTTGACTTTGTAAGAGGTCCAGGTCATGGATGTATAATAAGAACTGGATACAGTGTTGGAGGCCTCGTTCTTTCCTATAAGAGCTGCTCATTGGCGCATGAGGACAAAATGGCCTGAGATTTTCGGGAGAAAAATGTCACAGATTACCCATCATGCCTTGCTGTCAGAGCAGAAGTACCCGTGTGTAGCTCATAGAGCAGCAGTTGTCAGTTAGACCCTCTTCCTACCAGTGGCGCCTCCAGAAATTGTTCATAGGGGTGGCCAAATGGGGCCACTGAAAATCTCGGGGTGGCCCACCAAAACCAAGAATGTAATTGTTGTAAAAGTATAGACTAGATTAAAACAATGGCAAAGAGAATCACCTACTGATATACTTTGGTTTCTTATTTTACATTTTCTGATACTATTCATCTGAAGTGAATATAATACGGATAGTTAACATTTTACTTCAAACAACATTTAAAAGAACCTTGTTTTGTGTTGGTGATTTATTGTTTTGTTTTTTATATATGCTAGTTGTTCTTTCCTTTTTAAAAAGACAAATACAGCTTAATTTAAATAAGTTCCTTTATTGTAAGGCACAAAATGTTCAGCATTCTCAACACATACAATACACAAAGCAACACAACATGTTCTTCAGCTATATTATGTCTCTAGGTTATAAATTATTTGAGACTGAACAAAGCGGTTTGTGTCACACTGGGATCAAAGATGATTGACATGACTTTATTAAATCAAGTTTTAAAACATGACTATTTTATTTCAACAGGACCCAAAAACACATGGGGTATAAAATGATAAATACATACTGTGATTGAACACAAAAACACCATCTATTATTGACCTTTATAGCAAATTCAAAACATTATAAATGATACAAAATACCACCTTTTAGTATTAGACAGAAAATAGGTGACGAGACATATTTCTATTTTTTTAGATTAGGCCACTGTGGTGAGAGTAATACATATAGCTTGTATTCCATTTGTTTTGAAAATGTATATTTATACTTTATAAACAAACTGGTTACCCTGTTTTTAAATTAGCATACAGAACATTATGAAAACAAACTTGAGTAATGGTCAGCTCATAACCTCAGAACACAGAAGAGGAAACACTGCATAGATTCTCGTTTCATTTTGAAGGAGCTGCAGACCTAAAGTGTGTAGAAGACTTAAATGATTAAAAAGGTCACAATCAAATTAATAAAACTGTACTTAGGTTTTAGTTTCACTTTTACAAAACAGAGTTCCACATGTACTTTCTAGCATGTATGGCCATCTCCTCACTAGCCCTATGCTGCTGCTCCCCTGCCAGCTCTGTCTCTCCTTTACTCATCTTCTTCTTACAATAAGAAGAGATGTCTGTTGACTCTCTCTTCATTTTCTGCAAATTGACATTACACACAGCAGTGATTAATAGTAGCCTACGCATTACACCAGCCCAGCATACTGACATCAGCTAACGTTAGCTTAGCAAGCTAAACTAACGCTAACTAGGATAGCCGCCAAAGTGTGTTTACAGACGAATTATACCTGAAGTCAAGCCAGCCTTTACTGAGCCCCGAGCCTGTTTTCCAGGTCTTCCAGCGTTTTTCTCGTTTTAATGCCATTGAACACACATTTTGATCAGCATAACAGCTAAAGGTAAGCACATCTCCGTTTTTTTGCTACCTAAAGCTAACACACTAAAGCCTAAAGTGTTGTGGGGCTTAACAGGCAACAAACGAATATGACTTACCTTCTAGAAGTCAGGTGGATTTTTGTCAACTCCAGTCCAGTCAGTAGAAAGAAACGTTTTGCTGCAACCTGCTGCTGTCTGTGCGAATCTCAGAGTGGTGCGCGCGAGTATCAGAGTGGTGCGTGCGAGTATCAGAGTGTTACCATGGTAGCAGAGGGAGAGGGAGGGGCTGCAGTATGAGCGTTGGAAGCTCAAATCAAGCGACTCGCTGGCTGTGTATTTGTTGTTAAATATCAGATAAACTACTGCGCATACGTGACTGGCGAGGCGGTGTGTGTGGTGGGGGGGCCAGTGGGGGGGGCCAACAAATATATCAGGGTGGCCATGCCCCCCCCTGGCCCCCCCCTGCTGGCGCCACTGCTTCCTACCCCCCTGGTAAAAGCTTGTCTACCTTCATTGTCCTCCCTTATAACTGTCATCATACACTCCTCCCTCACCTCTGGTCTTGTTCCCTCACTTTTCAAATCAGCCACCATCACGCCCATACTGAAGAAACCTGGTGCAGACCCCAACAATTTTAATAACTACCGTCCCATATCTAACCTACCATTTCTCTCAAAAATCCTGGAAAAAACTGTTGCATCCCAAATCCATACCCAATATGACAATAACCTGTACGAACAATTTCAATCTGGTTTCCCGCCCCCATCACAGCACAGAAACAGCACTGGTGAAAATCACTAACGACCTCCTCATGGCAGCTGACTCCGGACTATTAACTATCCTCATCCTCCTTGATCTTAGTGCAGCTTTTGACACCATTTCCCACAGCATCCTCATTGACAGACTGACCTCCATCGGGATCACTGACATACCCCTCCTCTGGTTTAAATAATATCTCTCTGGCCGCACTCAGTTCATCCAACTCAAAACTTTCAAATCACAGCCACTTCCAGTCACGACCGGTGTTCCCCAGGGCTCTGTTCTGGGGCCTCTTCTTTTTATCATCTATTTACTTCCTCTTGGCAATATCTTCCGTAAACACAACATCCACTTTCATTGCTACGCGGATGACACCCAGCTCTACTTGTCCTCCAAACCAACCGCCATCCTCCCTCCATCCTCCCTGTCTGAGGACATGTATACAGGACATCAAATCCTGGTTCTCCTCTAACTTTCTCAAACTTAACTACAGTAAAACCGAGGTTCTCCTGATTGGCACAAAATCCACCCTAACCAAACCTGACAGTTTCTCCATTACTATAGACAACTATTCAGTCTCCCCCTCCCCTCAGGTTAAGAGTCTGGGTGTCATCCTCGACGACACGCTTTCATTCAAATCTCACATCAGTAATATCACTCGGTCTGCCTATTTCCATATACGCAACATCAACCGCCTCCGCCTGCCCATTAAGCCCCTGTCACACTGTCCCGAAATTGACACCCGATGGACACACGATAAAGGAAATGTTCAAATTCGGCTGTGATCGTAGCAACATCGGGCCATTCGTGAGGGCATCTAAGCCATCGTATGACCGCCGGTGGAGTTTCTCAGGCTCCGGCAGCAACTTTGTGAGCGGTAACTTCGTAAGGCACTCGTGAGGGCATCTTGTCAAATCGTGTCATCTTCGTGTTATCATCGGTGCATTCACCCTCACTCTGATCGGGGCGAATGCCCGATGGCACCGATGATAACAAGATGCCCTCACGATGGCCTTACGAAGGGCAAAATGGACACACGAATTCAACACGAACATTTGGCAATCTTTTGGCATGCCAAAGATTTTTCCACCGCTCACGAAGTTGCTGCCGGAGCCTGAGAAACTCCACTGGCGGTCATACGATGGCTTAAGATGCCCTCACGAATGGCCCGATTTTGAACATTTCCTTTATCGTGTGTCCATCGGGTTGTTTTATTGCACTACAAAATCATGTAAATATATTATGTAAATAACCCAATTTGTGTTCTGTGAAACTAAAAAGGATATAATATATTATTTTGAAGGCGAGTTGACAGAAAGTTGTTGTTGCTATGGAAACAACATGACGGAGAAAACGTAATGTTTTCTACATATAACGACGGATAAAGTAAATAACAAAGTCTGAAGATATCAGTACAGTATCATAGTACTTTAACATAATTGTTTGTGTTACTTTCGTTGCAGTTGTATGTCTTAAATGTAATGTAAATGTTGCCTTCGTGTGTGGTTCGGGGCCATCGTGCGAAATTCACAATTCCATATTCGTGTGTCCATCGGGTGTCAATTTCGGGACAGTGTGACAGGGGCTTTAACCCTAAGACCACCGCCATTCTTGTTCACACCCTGGTCACTTCCCGCATCGACTACTGCAACTCCCTTCTCTTTGGTCTCCCTCTCAAATCCATCCACAGACTTCAACTGGTTCAGAACTCTGCATCATCACCAGAACCCCCTCCATTAACCACATCACTCCTGTTCTTCAGCAGCTTCACTGGCTCCCCGTCAAATCCCGTATCGTTTTTAAGATTCTGCTCCTCGCCTTTAAGGCCATCCATAACCTCACTCCTCTGTACCTCTCCGACCTCCTGCACATCAACACACCCATCCGCACTCTCAGGTCTTCTGCTTCCCTCAGCCTCACTGCACCCCCCTTCCGTTTAACCACCATGGGGTCTAGAGCCTTCAGCCGCTCTGCACCCCCCCTCTGGAAGTCCCTCCCAGCTGACATCCGCAACACTGACTCTCTCCCCATTTTCAAATCACGCCTCAAAACATATCTCTTCACACTCGCATATCCACCCTGATCATTATCCATCACACATCCTCTGTTTTTATTGATTTGGTTATTTGATTAATGTATATACTGCATTGTCTTGTTTATGTCTCTTATGCTGGTGTTATCTATTGTGTATCTTATTTGTACGGCGACCTTGAGAGCCTTGAAAGGCGCCTATATAAAATAAATGAATTATTATTATTATTAGTTGAGTTTACCCTTAAGCCCCGCCCATGTCACTAAGCCCCACCTTTGTCTTTCCGAAGTCATAAATATAATTTTTATACAGTTTTAGGCCACATTTTTAACATATACTTTTTGGATCTTGGTGCTTTTTATCGCTACAATTTAACTGTATGAAGGGTTTTAGTCATGGGAAATCTAGATATGAAGTTATCAGAAAAACAAGCTGAGCGTTAGCCTTTAGCTCGTAGCCACTCTCTACCCACCAAACTGCAGAAAATAAACACTGGTTTTTAACTTAAAGCTGCTTATATTTAAAACTGTTATCAGTTAAATTCAACATGTCCATTTGTTTTGGACGGGAGGAGAACTTTGTAGGAAATGTGGCTCCTGGTAAAAGCCTCCCGAAGGTCTGGTTCTTAAATGATCAAAGAAACAAACTGTCTACATTACGGCAGCTGAACCGCATGCAATAATAAAAGCGGCACAACACTGAATAAAGCCGTTTCGGTCAATGAAAATAAAATGAGGGGAGGAGAAGGTTACGACCCCACAACTGAAAAAACAGGATGAAGCTGAAACTACAACTCCCATGATGCCAAGTTGCTTCCCACCACACAAAGACTCCAGGGTTGCTGTCGGATAATCCAACAATCAGCTCCTAACGTCTAACCCTATCTTCTATTCCTTGACCTCGGAGTGAAACGTCACGGGTTAAGGGATAGTGGATAGGAGAATTCAAAATTTCCTATTTCTAATCTTCCGTTCCTCTCAAAAATTCTTGAGAGAGCGGTCGCAAAACAGTTGTGTGATTACTTAAAAAACAATGATTTATTTGAAGCTTTTCAGTCTGGCTTTAGAACACATCATAGCACAGAGACAGCTCTGGTTAAAGTCACAAATGACATTCTAATAGCCTCTGACAAGGGACGTGTCTCTATTCTTGTTTTGCTCGATCTCAGTGCTGCATTTGATACTATCGACCATGATATCTTATTGCAAAGACTAGAGCACTTAGTTGGCATACAGGGAACTGCTTTAGACTGGTTTAGGTCCTATCTATCTGAACGCTCTCAGTTTGTACGTGTCAATGATGAATCTTCCACGCAAACCAAAGTTAGCCATGGAGTGCCACAGGGCTCAGTGCTCGGACCTATTTTGTTCACATTATATATGCTTCCGTTAGGCAATATTATAAGGAATCATTCTGTAAACTTTCATTGTTATGCGGATGATACTCAACTATATTTATCAATCAAGCCTGATGAAATTAATCATCTAAATACAATTCAAGACTGCCTTAAGGACTTAAAAACGTGGATGACCTTAAACTTTTTGATGTTAAACACGACCAAAACTGAAGTTATTGTACTTGGCCCGAAGAATCTACGAAACAAATTATCTAAGGATATACTAACTATGGATGGCATTAATTTGGCCTCCAGTGAGACTGTAAGGAATCTTGGTGTTATATTTGATCAGGATTTATCCTTTAACGCCCACATAAAATCAATTTCAAGGACCGCCTACTTCCATCTACGTAACATTGCAAAAATCAGGCATATCTTGCCTCAAAACGATGCAGAGAAACTAGTCCATGCATTTGTTACTTCAAGGCTGGATTATTGTAACTCTTTATTATCAGGGTGTACCAAGAAGTCAGTCAAGTCGCTTCAGCTGATTCAAAATGCTGCGGCTCGTGTACTAACCAGAGTTAGGAAAAGGGACCACATTACTCCTGTTCTGGCTGCCTTACACTGGCTCCCTATAGAACACAGGATAGAATTTAAAATTCTTCTTCTCGCCTACAAAGCCCTTAATGGGCAGGCGCCATCTTACCTTAAAGAACTCATTATACCCTACTGTCCTACTAGGGCATTGCGTTCCAAGAATGCAGGGTTGTTGGTTGTTCCTCGAGTCTCTAAAAGTACAATGGGAGCCAGAGCCTTTTCTTATCAAGCTCCACATTTGTGGAATCAGCTTCCAGTTTGTGTTCGGGCGGCAGACACCCTATCCGTTTTTAAGAGTGCGCTTAAGACCTTCCTTTTTGATAAAGCTTATAGTTAGGGCTGATTAGATTCAGCCCCTAGTTTTGCTGATATAGGCTTAGTTTGTCGGGGGACATCTTACTTCTTCCTTCTCTCTGTCTATACCTGTGTACTCTCATGTTCCGATTAACCCAGCTTCCCCAAATGTCTTTCTTTTTGGTGTCTATATACGCCGGGATCTTGAGTCGTGGCTGTGGTCCTGGATCATAGGTCCTGGATGGATATCCTCGTGGATTCATCTTCCTATTATACACACATGCATTTCCAAACATTTGGACTACCTATGTTGCAAATGTATTATCTTTTCAATTTACACACGGCATCTATTGCACGTCTGTCCGTCCTGGGAGAGGGATCCCT
Source organism: Gymnodraco acuticeps (assembly GCF_902827175.1). NCBI lineage: Eukaryota > Metazoa > Chordata > Actinopteri > Perciformes > Bathydraconidae > Gymnodraco > Gymnodraco acuticeps. The sequence goes on along the minus strand of NW_022990080.1, from coordinate 257,625 downwards.
CCTCTGTTGCTCTCCCTGAGGTTTCTCCCATTTTTCCCTTTAAACTGTGGGTTTTCTTCGGAAGTTTTTCCTTGTACGATGTGAGGGTCTAAGGACAGAGGGTGTCGTATTGTCATACTGATATTTTGTACAAACTGTAAAGTCCACTGAGACAAATGTAACATTTGTGATATTGGGCTATATAAATAAACATTGATTGATTGATTGATTGATTGAAAAGGACTTAGGAGAAGAGACTGCGGTACTTTAGAGAATCCGACTGCACTTTCACTATCCGACGTGTTTATGATGCGCCAGCGGACGTCATGAATGTGCGTCTGCTGCTGTGGGGAAACTATGGAGACTACAGTTTCTATACAGCGGACTACAACATGGATGTTCAATAAGAACGAGGGACTCATCTAGAGACTCTGCACCGTGCTCTGATGCTGTTGCTTTATGCTTTATGAACGTGGACAGCAGAGAAACATATTCTTCATGACCAAAGTTGGAATTGAAATAAAAAGGAAAGTGAAACTTATGCTCGTCACCCTCTCCCTCCGGTCCACATTAATACAAATGATCCCAATACGTATGATTGATGAAAATATCTTAAAATCAATACAGATGTATTTATTATAAACGTTAGTCCTTAACATCTATCACTGTGTATATCACCATTCAAACATCTTTTAAAAGTTGAACAAACCCCACACAGCTCAGTAAAGACTGTGAGATGTTGACTTTATTTGATCATTTCAGTAAAAACTAACGTTCATATTTCTCTTTTTGATTATAATACTGATGAACGTTCAAAACAAAGCACTTTGGAAACTTACCACATACGTTTTAAAAAGCTTAATAAGCACCGTAACTTTCATAATATCATTGCTCTGTCATAATCGGTTGTTTCCGTGAACGGCCGACTGTTGAGTGACGGCAAATGCTGCAGCTGCAAGGCATTGTGGGGCAGCATTTTCTCCTCTCCTTTCGGGAAGGGAGGTCCAGTGGTTCCTAAGCTAAAGGAGGGGAAGTTTGAAACCTCCTTTCCTTTCATCTAGAGAATTGGAACGGCTGCCACTGAGAGACTTCCGGGTCATTTCACTCGGTTAGGAAGGTTCCTAAGCTAAATGGACTATTCGACTGCAGCCCAGCTTTTACTATTGTTATCGTTTAGAGACCCCTAGTGGCAGAAAACGTAATATTGTGACATTAACAGTGATGCAAATAATTGTAAAGTTTCACATCATCATTTATAAGACTTTGAGATGTCTTATTTTGCTGCTGTATATATAATTATTAAACTGGTCAATAACTAAGCAGCACTCACTCAGCACTTTAAATTGGGAAGAGAGCGAACAGTGTGTTGTTGTAATGGGGTCAGGCTAGTCTCTGGAGAAGTCATCAGCACTGTGTGTGTGTGTGTGTGTGTGTGTGTGTGTGTGTGTGTGTGTGTGTGTGTGTGTGTGTGTGTGTGTGTGTGTGTGTGTGTGTGTGTGTGTGTGTGTGTGTGTGTGTGTGTGTGTGTGTGTGTGTGTGTATTAAAACTACGCTGACTCAGCAGGTCATGTGACAGTGTGGCCCAATCCCAGAGCAGCCGACCAATCAAACGTCGTTTTCCAGCCTGGAAGAGAAAGTGTAAAAAAAAAAGAAGCCCACCAGAGAGGTTATTAATCTTTAAACAAAAAATAAAAAAACTGGGTGACAGAGGGGATTCTGGGTAATGAGGGTGCAGTAGCCTACATTTAAATTAGCAGCAACGACGAGCCTCAGGACTAGTTTGGATGTCCAGATGAAAAGATGGATCAAAAGGAGGACATTTTGCCAGAAACCTTATTAATCATTAACACATGTCCAGGTTTTACACATGAACTGATATCATCATTATCCTACTTATAATGCCAGGACTAACTAGCACATGTTATTCCTTTAATGCATGCTCTGCAGGCATAATGAACTGGTTAGGAAGCTGGGTTTTAGTGACATGATTTGCCCTCAGTCCTTCAGTATAATATCATGTGTGTAGCCAGCCATCACGTGCATATGTAACCCTTTTAAAAGCTTCTTATTTTAAAACAATCCAACCGGAAACCAAACATTACAGCAAAAGAAAATCCATCCACAATCATCACAGTGGCACAGCCTCTCCTACCATTGAGATTACTTTCACTCAGAAACACATTTCCATCACCGACCATTCACACATCTCTCAGACCCAACCCAAAATATCACAGTTGGACCAACATCCTCAAAATATAATCATTAAAGACAGACAGGCCCTACGAACATTGAGGCAACCCACCAACCCCTACATAATAAAGAAACCAGCCAATAAATGATCTAAAATGGTCATTATGGACCGCCATCAATATCTACCAGAAGCCTACAAACTCTGTGGCAGCCCCGAAGCTCTGGAACTCCCTCCCCCAAGACCTCCGTGAGTCTGAGTCCCTCACCCTGTTCCAGTCCCGCCTCAAACCCACCTCTTCAACTATGTATCCATAAGCCCCCTCCACTCTCAACCAACTTCCTCCTGACTGCTTTTCTGTTTTGTTTCTTTTTGGTTTTGGTTTTGTTTTGGTTGTCTACCTTCCCTCCCAAATGTAAAGCGTCTTTGGGTTCAAGAAAAGCGCTATAGAAATAAAATGTATTATTATTATTATTACAAATAAACAAACAACAACTCGTCATCACAAACCTATAAAGGACAGTATTGAAACACAGATTTCACTAGAACTTACAACTATAATTCGATCCCTTAATAATCATAAATGAATCACTGCTAAACAGAGGAACTTTATTTTCTATCCACACATCCCTGCCTATGTTACCTTCTACCCTAAAACCCACACATACCCCTAAACCTGGACCATACCATTTGGGGTTCCAATTCAACAGCAATGACAACCACTCCCAGGTCCACCATGGCTCAGGTGCTCCTTCCAACGCCCTCAAGAGTAAACACTCACCATTACTCTACTTCCGTTATCGACGCCATCATCGGCATCTGACTCCAACACAGTAAGGCAAGGCAAGTTTATTTATAAAGCACCTTTCAAATAAAGGCAATTAAAAGTTCTTTACAAAATTGAGAGACATTAAGAAACATATTATAAAATGGCATTTAAAAACACTCTTTTAAAAGCAAAGATAATAAAACATGAAAACAAAGGTACATGAATTAAAGTCACAGAGCAGTGTGAGATACGCACATCTGAAATGTTTAGCTCTGACTCAATCATTGCTAACTTTTTAGCAGAAACAGATTTCTATGACCTCAATTTCTTTCTACTTTTTTTTGTAACTTATCCTTTAGTTATTTCAAGTGTTTCATGCTAAACGAACCCCCCTTGGAACATTGTAATCTGCAACCCAGTATTCCGAAAACTCAACGGATCCTGGCCAGATTTGTGTAGCATAGAAAGTCAATTGCTCCCATACATTCATGTGGCTTGCTATGTTTGGATATGTAACCCCAATACACGTAAACAGTACACTCTTCCCACAGTTTATCAACACCCTTAAACCTATAGGCGCATTCACACTGCGGTACTTTTCCCACAAAGGTTCATGTGAACTCTTTTATCGCGTTCACACCAAAAAGAGCCGGTACTAAAATTAGTTCATGTGAACCTTTTTACCCCCACGAAAGTCCCTGCTACAGAGCAGGGACTTTCGAGCGGCTCTCTAGTGAGAAAATAACTATATTTCTGATTGGCTGGAAGGATTGCAAACCACGCCCCGTAAAACTCCCAAAAAGTTTTGTGAAGCCGCCATTTTATTATCCTCGCATTAGCATTATTAGCATTAGCATTAGTCCAGCGCAGAAACGCAGAGAGACTAACTTATGGCAACACAAAATAAAACCTGGGAGCGGTGGAGATGAGGAGGTGTCGGCGTTCTGGCGATTTACTCGGAAGGCTTCAGTAGAAGCTGCTGGGAGTCCCAGCAGCTTCTACTGAAGCCAGTCCCTAACTCCGGGGACTTCCGGCCGGGGACTTTGGGCGGCAGTATACGCCGTGAAGTGGTTTGCGGCCTGCCAGTAAACCCAAAGCAGAAGAAGAAGAAGTGACGTCAGCGGCTTCATTTGCCTAATCCACCCCCAGGGAGTTCATGCGAACTAAAGAGTTCACATGAACTAAGTTCACATGAACCTTTGTGGGAAAAGTACCGCAGTGTGAATACGCCTCATGTTACAAGACCCTATGCTCAATAACACACTGCAAACAGACATACGCACATTCATGGTACAAAAGGTCTCTTTAAATAAACTAAAGGATGAAACTCATGAGCATGGCTTACAACACAAGATCATATAGAATACTTCAACAACTGCTTAGAATAGGTCTTGACGCTAACAGCTATTTATGACGCAAACTTTTGTTCCCGTAGATCAGGAAGTGGCCTGACGGACACAATCACGTCTTTTCACGCATACTTTCTGGACCTTTGCTAAAAACCTGCAGGGGTGCCGTAAGGGGGTGAAAAGTTAGGACGATTCTAAGGGCCCGTGACTGACAGGGGCCCAAACTATTTTAGAACATTAAGAAAACATTTTTTAAGTAAGCAATGTGATTATCTTTTCATGGGACGCCCCTGAAAACCTGTGAAGCATTCAGATCATTCACACATACTTGGTGAGCACAGGTGTTGGAGGAATTTATAACCGATTTATTTCCACATGTTGGTATAAAACCACACACACACACACAGACACACACACACACACACACACACACACACACACACACACACACACACACACACACACACACACACACACACACACACACACACACACACACACACACACACACACACACACACACACACACACACACACACACACACACACAGAGTCATATGGTGACAGTAATGAGGCCCCGGGCGGCGGTGCAGGTGATGTGGCGTCACAAAAAGCCACAGAAACATGCATCGGATTAGATTCAGCCCAACAGAGTCTCCTTCCACTTCAACCAGCCACTTATTCCTGTTTCATAAGACGAGTAGAGAGGATGACACTTCAGAGAGAGCGAGCGTCTCTCCCCTCTCACTCCCTTTTCCTCTCTCTTTCTTTCATGCACAAAGAAACGGAGAGGAGAGAGGAGAGATCTTCCTCTTTTAACTTATTCTGATGGCGTATCTTCTCCCCATCAGTCACGCATGGCTGCTAATCCTTTGCTATGCTTCCCTGGGATGTAAAAAAAAAAGAAAAATAGGGATGGAGGAAGGCAGGGAGGGAGGGGAGGGGGGAGTCAAAAAGATGTGACGGAGTATATTTGCATTTAGGGGGAAAGTTATAGAACGAGGGATGAATCCTCGATGGGAGAAGCCATTATCAGTCGCAGGTTATTCAGAGAGAATGAAAGAGAAGGCAAAGAGAAAAATGTAGCTGCTGCTCTCGGGCTGCGTTAAGCTCAAAAGGTGAACAGTCACCTGAGCCCATTAGAGAGGAGAGAGCCGTGCTTTTCTACCTTCCTTTTCATTTTCTAGGATGACAGACGCAGTGTCAGATCAGAGTCTGTCAGAGGTGACGGCACGATGGGGATGACGATTAGAATAAGTGGTGGCGGCGCTTTGGAGAGCAGGTCAGACGGCTTTTTAAAATGTAAACGTCCGAGCGCAGGCTGCCAATCGTCTGACAGTCTGATTGTCTTCAGAATAATCTCTTCCACATCGCTGCCTAATGACCGCCGTCACCGCTTCGTTTCCTCAGAATTTACATCCTGACGTCTTGATTTATTCCTATTTAGTGTAACACGTCTAAGATTTGTTCTCAGAGAGTATCACACATCTCAAACTTGTCCAGCTTATTGTGTTGCCCCTCAACTGGAACACTGTCTCAGCAAAAAGCCACAGAAACAAATACAATCCTGGCAACATTCAGAACTGATGACATTATTAGTCACAATTAACTTCAAATATATCACACAGTGTGGTTTACAAACTGGATCAACTCTGTGAAACAAAGTATCACTTTAAAGGGGCCATATTCTGCTGATGATCAGGTATATCAGTATGCAGTGTCTCTACTTTAAAGAGTCCTCTCCTGCTGGTGTTCAGGTGTATATCAGTATGTAGTGTCTCTACTTTAAAGAGTCCTCTCCTGCTGATGTTCAGGTGTATATCAGTATGTAGTGTCTCTACTTTAAAGAGTCCTCTCCTGCTGATGTTCAGGTGTATATCAGTATGCAGTGTCTCTACTTTAAAGAGTCCTCTCCTGCTGATGTTCAGGTGTATATCAGTATGTAGTGTCTCTACTTTAAAGAGTCCTCTCCTGCTGATGTTCAGGTGTATATCAGTATGTAGTGTCTCTACTTTAAAGAGTCCTCTCCTGCTGATGTTCAGGTGTATATCAGTATGCAGTGTCTCTACTTTAAAGAGTCCTCTCCTGCTGATGTTCAGGTGTATATCAGTATGTAGTGTCTACTTTAAAGAGTCCTCTCCTGCTGATGTTCAGGTGTATATCAGTATGCAGTGTCTCTACTTTAAAGAGTCCTCTCCTGCTGATGTTCAGGTGTATATCAGTATGCAGTGTCTCTACTTTAAAGAGTCCTCTCCTGCTGATGTTCAGGTGTATATCAGTATGTAGTGTCTCTACTTTAAAGAGTCCTCTCCTGCTGATGTTCAGGTGTATATCAGTATGTAGTGTCTCTACTTTAAAGAGTCCCCTCCTGCTGATTTGCAGGTGTATATCAGTATGTAGTGTCTCTACTTTAAAGAGTCCTCTCCTGCTGATGTTCAGGTGTATATCAGTATGCAGTGTCTCTACTTTAAAGAGTCCTCTCCTGCTGATGTTCAGGTGTATATCAGTATGCAGTGTCTCTACTTTAAAGAGTCCTCTCCTGCTGATGTTCAGGTGGATATCAGTATGTAGTGTCTCTACTTTAAAGAGTCCTCTCCTGCTGATGTTCAGGTGTATATCAGTATGTAGTGTCTCTACTTTAAAGAGTCCTCTCCTGCTGATGTTCAGGTGTATATCAGTATGTAGTGTCTCTACTTTAAAGAGTCCTCTCCTGCTGATGTTCAGGTGTATATCAGTATGTAGTGTCTCTACTTTAAAGAGTCCTCTCCTGCTGATGTTCAGGTGGATATAAGTATGTAGTGTCTCTACTTTAAAGAGTCCTCTCCTGCTGATTTGCAGGTGTATATCAGTATGTAGTGTCTCTACTTTAAAGAGTCCCCTCCTGCTGATTTGCAGGTGTAAATCAGTATGTAGTGTCTCTACTTTAAAGAGTCCTCTCCTGCTGATGTTCAGGTGTATATCAGTATGCAGTGTCTCTACTTTAAAGAGTCCTCTCCTGCTGAGGTTCAGGTGTATATCAGTATGCAGTGTCTCTACTTTAAAGAGTCCTCTCCTGCTGATGTTCAGGTGGATATCAGTATGTAGTGTCTCTACTTTAAAGAGTCCTCTCCTGCTGATGTTCAGGTGTATATCAGTATGTAGTGTCTCTACTTTAAAGAGTCCTCTCCTGCTGATGTTCAGGTGGATATAAGTATGTAGTGTCTCTACTTTAAAGAGTCCTCTCCTGCTGATTTGCAGGTGTATATCAGTATGTAGTGTCTCTACTTTAAAGAGTCCCCTCCTGCTGATTTGCAGGTGTATATCAGTATGTAGTGTCTCTACTTTAAAGAGTCCTCTCCTGCTGATGTTCAGGTGTATATCAGTATGTAGTGTCTCTACTTTAAAGAGTCCTCTCCTGCTGGTGTTCAGGTGTATATCAGTATGTAGTGTCTCTACTTTAAAGAGTCCTCTCCTGCTGATGTTCAGGTGTATATCAGTATGTAGTGTCTCTACTTTAAAGAGTCCTCTCCTGCTGATGTTCAGGTGTATATCAGTATGTAGTGTCTCTACTTTAAAGAGTGCTCTCCTGCTGATGTTCAGGTGGATATCAGTATGTAGTGTCTCTACTTTAAAGAGTCCTCTCCTGCTGATGTTCAGGTGTATATCAGTATGTAGTGTCTCTACTTTAAAGAGTGCTCTCCTGCTGATGTTCAGGTGGATATCAGTATGTAGTGTCTCTACTTTAAAGAGTGCTCTCCTGCTGATGTTCAGGTGGATATCAGTATGTAGTGTCTCTACTTTAAAGAGTGCTCTCCTGCTGATGTTCAGGTGGATATCAGTATGTAGTGTCTCTACTTTAAAGAGTCCTCTCCTGCTGATGTTCAGGTGTATATCAGTATGTAGTGTCTCTACTTTAAAGAGTGCTCTCCTGCTGATGTTCAGGTGGATATCAGTATGTAGTGTCTCTACTTTAAAGAGTCCTCTCCTGCTGATGTTCAAGTGTATATCAGTATGTAGTGTCTCTACTTTAAAGAGTCCTCTCCTGCTGATGTTCAGGTGGATATAAGTATTTAGTGTCTCTACTTTAAAGAGTCCCCTCCTGCTGATTTGCAGGTGTATATCAGTATGTAGTGTCTCTACTTTAAAGAGTCCTCTCCTGCTGATGTTCAGGTGTATATCAGTATGTAGTGTCTCTACTTTAAAGAGTCCTCTCCTGCTGGTGTTCAGGTGTATATCAGTATGTAGTGTCTCTACTTTAAAGAGTCCTCTCCTGCTGATGTTCAGGTGTATATCAGTATGTAGTGTCTCTACTTTAAAGAGTCCTCTCCTGCTGATGTTCAGGTGTATATCAGTATGTAGTGTCTCTACTTTAAAGAGTGCTCTCCTGCTGATGTTCAGGTGGATATCAGTATGTAGTGTCTCTACTTTAAAGAGTCCTCTCCTGCTGATGTTCAGGTGTATATCAGTATGTAGTGTCTCTACTTTAAAGAGTGCTCTCCTGCTGATGTTCAGGTGTATATCAGTATGCAGTGTCTCTACTTTAAAGAGTCCTATCCTGCTGATGTTCAGGTGTATATCAGTATGTAGTGTCTCTACTTTAAAGAGTCCTCTCCTGCTTATGTTCAGGTGTATATCAGTATGCAGTGTCTCTACTTTAAAGAGTCCTCTCCTGCTGATGTTCAGGTGGATATCAGTATGTAGTGTCTCTACTTTAAAGAGTCCTCTCCTGCTGATGTTCAGGTGTATATCAGTATGTAGTGTCTCTACTTTAAAGAGTCCTCTCCTGCTGATGTTCAGGTGGATATAAGTATGTAGTGTCTCTACTTTAAAGAGTCCTCTCCTGCTGATTTGCAGGTGTATATCAGTATGTAGTGTCTCTACTTTAAAGAGTCCCCTCCTGCTGATTTGCAGGTGTATATCAGTATGTAGTGTCTCTACTTTAAAGAGTCCTCTCCTGCTGATGTTCAGGTGTATATCAGTATGTAGTGTCTCTACTTTAAAGAGTCCTCTCCTGCTGGTGTTCAGGTGTATATCAGTATGTAGTGTCTCTACTTTAAAGAGTCCTCTCCTGCTGATGTTCAAGTGTATATCAGTATGTAGTGTCTCTACTTTAAAGAGTCCTCTCCTGCTGATGTTCAGGTGTATATCAGTATGTAGTGTCTCTACTTTAAAGAGTGCTCTCCTGCTGATGTTCAGGTGGATATCAGTATGTAGTGTCTCTACTTTAAAGAGTCCTCTCCTGCTGATGTTCAGGTGTATATCAGTATGTAGTGTCTCTACTTTAAAGAGTGCTCTCCTGCTGATGTTCAGGTGGATATCAGTATGTAGTGTCTCTACTTTAAAGAGTGCTCTCCTGCTGATGTTCAGGTGGATATCAGTATGTAGTGTCTCTACTTTAAAGAGTCCTCTCCTGCTGATGTTCAGGTGTATATCAGTATGTAGTGTCTCTACTTTAAAGAGTCCTCTCCTGCTGATGTTCAGGTGGATATAAGTATGTAGTGTCTCTACTTTAAAGAGTCCTCTCCTGCTGATTTGCAGGTGTATATCAGTATGTAGTGTCTCTACTTTAAAGAGTCCCCTCCTGCTGATTTGCAGGTGTATATCAGTATGTAGTGTCTCTACTTTAAAGAGTCCTCTCCTGCTGATGTTCAGGTGTATATCAGTATGTAGTGTCTCTACTTTAAAGAGTCCTCTCCTGCTGGTGTTCAGGTGTATATCAGTATGTAGTGTCTCTACTTTAAAGAGTCCTCTCCTGCTGATGTTCAGGTGTATATCAGTATGTAGTGTCTCTACTTTAAAGAGTCCTCTCCTGCTGATGTTCAGGTGTATATCAGTATGTAGTGTCTCTACTTTAAAGAGTGCTCTCCTGCTGATGTTCAGGTGGCTATCAGTATGTAGTGTCTCTACTTTAAAGAGTCCTCTCCTGCTGATGTTCAGGTGTATATCAGTATGTAGTGTCTCTACTTTAAAGAGTGCTCTCCTGCTGATGTTCAGGTGGATATCAGTATGTAGTGTCTCTACTTTAAAGAGTGCTCTCCTGCTGATGTTCAGGTGGATATCAGTATGTAGTGTCTCTACTTTAAAGAGTGCTCTCCTGCTGATGTTCAGGTGGATATCAGTATGTAGTGTCTCTACTTTAAAGAGTCCTCTCCTGCTGATGTTCAGGTGTATATCAGTATGTAGTGTCTCTACTTTAAAGAGTGCTCTCCTGCTGATGTTCAGGTGGATATCAGTATGTAGTGTCTCTACTTTAAAGAGTCCTCTCCTGCTGATGTTCAGGTGGATATCAGTATGTAGTGTCTCTACATTAAAGAGTCCTCTCCTGCTGGTGTTCAGGTGTATATCAGTATGTAGTGTCTCTACTTTAAAGAGTCCTCTCCTGCTGATGTTCAGGTGTATATCAGTATGTAGTGTCTCTACTTTAAAGAGTCCTCTCCTGCTGATGTTCAGGTGTATATCAGTATGTAGTGTCTCTACTTTAAAGAGTGCTCTCCTGCTGATGTTCAGGTGGATATCAGTATGTAGTGTCTCTACTTTAAAGAGTCCTCTCCTGCTGATGTTCAGGTGTATATCAGTATGTAGTGTCTCTACTTTAAAGAGTGCTCTCCTGCTGATGTTCAGGTGGATATCAGTATGTAGTGTCTCTACTTTAAAGAGTGCTCTCCTGCTGATGTTCAGGTGGATATCAGTATGTAGTGTCTCTACTTTAAAGAGTGCTCTCCTGCTGATGTTCAGGTGGATATCAGTATGTAGTGTCTCTACTTTAAAGAGTCCTCTCCTGCTGATTTTCAGGTGTATATCAGTATGTAGTGTCTCTACTTTAAAGAGTGCTCTCCTGCTGATGTTCAGGTGGATATCAGTATGTAGTGTCTCTACTTTAAAGAGTCCTCTCCTGCTGATGTTCAGGTGGATATCAGTATGTAGTGTCTCTACTTTAAAGAGTCCTCTCCTGCTGATGTTCAGGTGGATATCAGTATGTAGTGTCTCTACATACATACGATTCAGCAAGTTTGAAGCTGAACATTAGCATGATGGCCTTAAATGAAAACATTCAAAATCATTTTTAATCAATTATTCAATGATAAAAGTCCACATTTTAATGTAAATAATCTACAGCAGTGGTTCTCAACTGGTGGGTCGCGACCCAAAAGTGGGTCGCGGACCCGTTTCGAGTGGGTCGCAGATGTGTGAGTGAAGAAAAAAAAATAGGAACAAAAAAAATTCCTTTTTTTGGGGGGGGGGGAAAGTCAAACTTTTATTTTGAAGGCCCGACTTTCTAACGCTGTGCATGCAGTCGGCGTTGGACTGGAAGTACGGGAGACCATAAACGGTTTTGAAAACTTCTGTCACGTAGTGATCATCTTCTCAATAAAATATCTTTGCTGATGTTTTTCCGAGTCTTCTGGCCAATCAGAATCAAGATTGCAGCCGGAAGTCCCCACGGAGAATAACTTAGTGGTAGAACTATTCTTTATACATCCATGGGTACAACTTCAGATAAAAATGAACACATAATGAAATATGACCCCCGGTTTGAGGATTGACAGGTCACAGAACAATGGGGGCTATCTACCCTTACCCACAATTTAAAGTAAGTCACACAGACTCTCTCCTCTTTGCTCTTCTCTCTGTGAGGAGCAGCAAGCTGTCAGAACTAAGTGAAAAACAAACAATGGCATAACATATTATTAATATGTCGGGTAGAAATACATCTATATATTTTCTTCTCAGTGTACCAGAATGCATAGTTTATGTTAGTATTTCTAAAAACCTCCTGGGGGAGAATCCCCCCAGACCCCCTGCTGGGGTTGGGTTTTCAGCATGTGTGCCTTTTTATGTTATGCAGTTCAGCTTTGATTCCATCATCTCATTAAACCTTTTTTAAAAGCATTATTTTGTTCTGTGAAGGGATATAAGGGATATATGCACTGTACTTCACTTTAATTCATATTGTCTGCTGAAAAGCGTATATATCACAGCACGATTTTTTGTTGAATAGATTTGAGTGGTTCAAAATGTCGGGTCGCGATCTATTGACAAAGGAAAAAGTGGGTCCCGAGGCCTGACCAGTTGAGAACCACTGATCTACAGCATGGGTCAAGCACCTGTTGGTCTCTTGTGCTCACTGTCGAGAGATCAAATCCCTCCAGAAATGATCCCATCTGCATATTCAGTTTTACTCAAAAAAGTAAAAGTAGTTTTAACACAGCTGCAGACTATTTGGTTTGTGTCATAAGTGGACATTATAATTCAGTGTGAGTGTCATAATGTGCTCTAATGGATCAGGACCTGTCTTTCTACCTGACAGCGCTCCTCTCTGGTTAAAATGTTGACAGCGTTTTTCACAAATTGAAATAATAAAACAGAATGAACTCCCTGAAACCTCACCACCTTTTATTTAAGCCCCGAACAGGACTGAGGCTTGTTTTGGTGACGCAGGACTGCAATTAAACCCCATTCTGTCTCCTCGGTGGCAGCGGGACAAATGGATTTCAGTACAGTTCATAAATCCATAGATGATGAAATTGCCAATAATTGCTTCAGCGCGAGCAGAAATATTCGTCTCAGCTCGGAGACAATGCTACTCTCTTTCTCTCCCTTTTTTTTTTCGCTCTCAAATGAAAACGGCTGCAGATTGTTTCCCTAACGAGGCCGGGCGAGACGAGACATCTGCGTCCGTCTGATGTTCTCTCTCCTTCGTTGGTTGCCTTGGAAACCGCGATAAGCCCCGCTTCCTCTTGACCACCGAGCCACTTAGGAGCACCTCCATCATTATCCCAAGGTGCTTTTCAATGAGCAGCGTATTGTGGAGGCTGACTGTCTCTGACCACTTCTTCTTCTTTCCTCTTTGTTGCATGTGGCTGATGCTGCTGTGTGGCGTAAGATTGAATGGAAGTCAATGAGGGCTGACACTTAAGCTCTGAATAACAAGTACTGTGACGATACCACTGCCTTTAACATGATTTCATAACATCTGATGCTGCGACACATCCACCATTAATGCACACAATGACCATCCATATCTATTCTTTTTCTATTACTGCCGATTTTGATTGCATAATTTTATTTCTATGTAAATACTGCTATATTTTACTATATCTATTTTTATATTTTTAATATTTGTCTAGTTCTCTTTTAAATGTTGGTTTTACTTTTATATATGCATCATGACATCAAGTCAAATTCTTCGTACGTGTAAACCTACCTGGTAATAAACCTGATTCTGATCCGGTTGTTCTTCTGCTTTTGTGATGGTCTCAGTGAAAGTGAATGGAAGTCAATGGAGCTTACACTGAATCTCTGAATAACAAGTAACCACTGCGTTTAACATGATTTCATAGCATCTGATGCTGCGACACATCCACCTTCATTCTTGTAAAGCATCTTGAGTTATGATTCCCATGTTGAATTGTGGAAAATAAATGGGGGTTGACATGTGCCATATACTTTATGGTACATTCCCAAAGGGGCGTTTTTCTTCTGCATTTGTGATGGTCTCAGTGAAAGTGAATGGAAGTCAATGGGGCTGACAATACATGGCTGAATAACGAGTTGTGTTACGATACCACTGCCTTTAACATGATTTCATAGCATCGGACGCTGCGACACATCCACTTTCTTTCTCATTTTGGCTGTCTTTTCAAACTAAAGTAGTCTTGACTTCCTTTACAGTGGACATACTGTAACATTTAAAGATCAAATACAATTTTAAAAAGTCTAAATTGCAAGATAATAATAGAAATAAAAAATACAGAAGATTGGAAAACACTTTTCTCGGTTCGATAAACATCATCTTGTGTCATGAGTCGTTACATGTTGCAGATTGTGTGGGTTCACATGTGTTATTTAGCATATGGAGCGTTCCCAAAGGGGTGTTTTTCTTCTGCTTTAAAGAGTGTTTGCTTCTTGAGGGCTTCAATGACTTGCATTCACTTCACCTGAGTCCCACAACAAAGCTCTTGACATCAAGTAGTGTTTGATATCAAGACTGTAACAATATTTTCCCCATATGTCTTATATATACTATCTTGTATTGAAGCGGAGTCATTTTTGCTAGAAAAGTAAAGACATGTTTAATTATACGGATTGGAGAAATAAATGGGGATTGATTTGTGCCCTTCAGCTAATGTTACATTCCCTAAAAGGGCGTTTTACTTCCTCTTTGACTGCTATAAAATGGTCTCAGTTAAAGTGAATGGAAGTCAATGGAGCCAACAATGAATCCGAGTCATTTTGGTTGGATAAGGAAAAACATGTTGAATCGTCAAATCGGGGAAATACATCGGGGTTGACGTGTGCCATTAAGCTTATGGTACATGTCCACAGGGACGTTTTGCTTTTGAATGGAAGTCAATGAAGCCTGAAAGTCGGAATATCAAGAAGTGACTGCCTTTATCATGGTTTCAAAGCACATAATGCTTCAACCCACTGACCTTCTTTCTTTTGTATACATGTATACATCATCTGTTGAATTGTGTGGATTGAGGATAAGAAATGCGGGTTGAGATGTGCCGTTCACTTTATGGTCTCAGTGAAAGTGAATGGAAGTCAATGGGGCTGACACTGAAGCTCTGAATATCAAGAAGTGACTGCCTTTATCATGATTTCAAAGCACATAATGCTGCAACCCACTCACCTATATATACATCATCTTGTGTTAGGAGTCATCTGTTGAATTGTGCAGATTGTAGAAAATAAATGGGGTTTGCCATTTCCTGTATGGTACATTCCCAAAGGGGCGTTTTCTTTTGCTTTTGAGATGGTCTCAGTGAAAGTGAATGGAAGTCAATGGAGCTGACACTGAAGCTCTGTAGTGTTACGATACCACTGCCACTCTTCATTGTAAGGGTTTGAAAGCATCTGCTGCTGCTGCAACATCATCACCCTCTGTCTCATGTGTTTGTCAAATGACACAATACTTTATCATTAGCTAAAGTCTGCAATGTTTTCATGCATCACAGCAGACACATCAACAAGGACAATTATTTTACATATAACAGCTTTACAATCACTGAAGGCGACAGCTTCAACACCCTTATACTGAACATTTGACTGACTGTGATTACCCCCCATTATCTTTGTTTGAATGAAGACAACATTTTGAATCGTGTGGATTGGGGAAAGACATTAGGGTTGATATTATGGGATGTTTCCAAAAGGGAGTTTTTCTTATGCTTTTAGCAACGGCTGCTGTAAAGCTGTACTGGAAACCAAACATGGACAAAGAAAAGCAAGAGAACGAAAACATAACCTCGATGTCGGCAGGCCTTAATAATAAACCTGGAAGTTGAAATAATAGATACATTATTCAAACTTATGATGGTTTTTGCTGGATTCAGAATGTGATAAATCATAATATGTAATACAACGTTAAATCTTGTTCATTTAATGATAGAAATAAAAAGTTTTTCTTAGAGATGCTCCATTGTTCTGTTAGTTCAGTGAGTTTCACACCTTCACACTTTAACGAGCAAATCATAAATCATTTATCCTTTTTTTCCACAGTTTTACAGTTTCATTAATATTTGATTACTATCATAAAGACACACATTTTAATATGAGTTTATTTGTATTCATAGCCTTCATTACAAACACACACACACACACACACACACACACACACACACACACACACACACACACACACACACACACACACACACACACACACACACACACACACACACACACACACACACACACACACACACACACACACACACGCATGCACACACACACACACACACACTGTTTGCTCTGTAATCCGAACTCCTCACGGCTGCTGTTAACAAACCAATTTCCCCTCTGGGTTTAATAAAAACTGAATTGCCAGAAACAGGTGAAAAGAAAACACAGATTCAGATTCTCCAGGAGTGTGAGCGTAGAAAACACAAAGGGTTAACATCGCAGGCATGTTTCTAATATGCCTTCATTCCAAATCAGAAAACAGGTCATGTCTTGAGGGCTTGCAGATACACAACAAATAACACAGTGATTTAAAAAGCTCCAAATACAATAAGTACTCCGTCCAAGGTGCTGGCTCTGCTTCTATGGACCCTAACATTGACCTCGACTCATTTTACAGACTGAGTTTGACGGTCGAAAAGTTCCCTGAGAGTTGCTTGATTCCCCCAAATGCTAAAGGAAAGGTGCTTCAATGCTTCCTTTCTTATCTCCTTTAGCATACACTTGGCCATCCGACCTTAATGAATGAAAAGTCACATCCCAACTGTAGCTCTAATATCACTCAGGATTGGAAACCGGACCAACTGTTTGGAAAGTCTCATAGTTCACCAAAATGTCTTTGAGAAAACACTGGAGGGCAGAAATAAGCCATGCAGTAAATGAATCTGTCTTCACTCTCAGAAGATAACTCTTAGTTGAAATGTTTTTTCGGGGAGTATTCAAGAGTCCCATGAAGTAGCTTCCACCTGAACTTGAT
This sequence comes from Gymnodraco acuticeps, assembly GCF_902827175.1. Taxonomy (NCBI): domain Eukaryota; kingdom Metazoa; phylum Chordata; class Actinopteri; order Perciformes; family Bathydraconidae; genus Gymnodraco; species Gymnodraco acuticeps. The sequence goes on along the minus strand of NW_022990080.1, from coordinate 240,919 downwards.
CAAATCCTCCAAATTGTAAAAGGAAAGGAGTTGAAATGCATCCGTTTGCAATTTCTTTATCGATATATCATATTCCAATTACGTGTATTGAGACTCTTTCACTATTTGTATCTACTTGCACATCTAAAAACATTCTCTTGCGCTATTTTATTTCTATTGTTATGTATTTCACTATTTGTATTATCAATGTGTTTTATGTATTATACTGTATTTATTCATGTTGCTTGTTTACTTAAGTTTTTCATTGCCATATCGACACATTAGCTACTGTGACAATAATAATAATAATACATTTGATTTCTATAGCGCTTTTCTTGAACCCAAAGACGCTTTACATTTGGGAGGGAGGGTAGACAACCAAAACAAAGCCAAAAAGAAACAAGGGGTTGAAAGGGGGGGGGCTTATGGATACAGAGTTGAAGAGGTGGGTTTTGAGGCGGGACTGGAACAGGGTGAGGGGCTCAGACTCACGGAGGTCTTGGGGGAGGGAGTTCCAGAGCTGCGGGGCTGCCACAGAGAAGGCTCTGTCCCCGAAGCTCCGGAGTTTGGCCTTGGGGATGGAAAGCAAACCGGCTGAGGAGGATCTGAGGGACCGGGGTGGTCGGTAGAGGATGAGGAGGTCAGTGAGGTAGGAGGGGGGGGGCAGATGGTGGAGGGCTTTGAAAGTGAGGACCAGGAGTTTGTAGTGGATGCGGTGTGAAGGACCGGGGTGATGTGATGCCATGACTTGGTGTGGGTGAGGAGTCTGGCGGCTGCGTTCTGGACACGCTGGAGTCTATTGAGGGATGTAGTGCTGATGAAACCTTTGATCTTGAATCCTTTCTTATCCCCTTTAGCATAGGGTACATCTTTCAGCAATAAAAAGGAGATGAAGTCGTCCAACAAATCCTAACAATAGCTATTAGATTGTGTGTGTGTCATTTGAATACCTAGTAAGCCACAGGTAACATTTGGTCGCTAAAATTAACGTTTGCATTGAGTTTAAAGTACATTTGAAGCTGTGAAAGTCAGCCGAGTGGGATGATGGATAAGTCAGTGTTTCATATGTAATTATATACATTGTATACATCCTCTTGTGTTGTGAGTTATCTGATGAATTGTGCAGATTGCGGAAAAGCAATGTGCCATTCAGCTTATGGTACATTCCCAAAGGGGCGTCTTTCTTTCTTCTGCTTTTGTGATGATCTCAGTGAAAGTGAATGGAAGTCAATGGAGCTGACACCGAAGCTCTGAATAACAAGTAGTGTTACGATACTCTTCATTTCAAGGGCTTGAAAGCATCTGCTGCTGCAACATCATCACCCTCTTTCTCATATTTGCAGATTTAGTGTGTGTGTCATTTGAGTACATCGTTAACAGCAACAATGTGTTAGCTAATGCTAATATTTGCATTGAGTTTAAAGTATATTTGAAGCTGTGACAGTCAGCAGAGTGTGATGATAGATAAGTCAGTGTTTCATATTTAACTACCATAACTGTATTTTCTGTAAAACCAGGTAAGCTACAGCTACTAAGATACAGCTAGTAAGTTACAGCTCTCATATACTAGCTAATGCTAATGTTTGCATTGATTTTAAAGGACAGTTGAAGCTGTGAAAGTCAGCACAGAAAATATAGTTGGACATATCCTTATATGTTTGCTCCAAAACACCTACCAATAGTGAATTCAGCTCTTCGTTTTTCATTATCCAACACTTTATTTCCTGTCATATGTTGAGCACTACATCTGCACAAAGCCAGACAATCATTTTGTCCTTTTCCTTTTTCATTAAGAGGCGAGACATTTGTACATCTGAGTTGAAAAACAACACACACACACACACACACACACAGTGACCCTGAACGCTCTTGTTTCCTATTATTTTTAATTGACTCCCCCCCATGTGTCGCCCCCCCCTCTTCCTCGCTGACAGTGACGTGTTCATAGCAGGAAGTTGTGTGAGGAGTCGGTGTTAGTTAGAAAAATATATCTCATCCCCGGCTTGAGCTTCAACCTCAGGATCCATGTATCTGTGATCCTCTCCAGAATGGAAGGAGTCATCACATACAGAGCATCAACTAGTTCCTGAACAGTGTCCTTCACATGCTGATATCCAAGAGAGGGAGTTACACAGTCACAAGATGGAGGAATAGAAAGCAGTATTCAATGTTTACTTCAGATTAGCTCCACGTCAGAAATGAGCATGCTTGATGTCTCTCTCCATAGAGGCTGAATCATCATGTTAATCACATAGCTATCATATGCCTCAAACAGTCCTGATGCTCTTCTAGGTAATCACACATCCTGTCATGTTCACAGCTACAGTTGAGATACCTTTGTTATCAAGTTACTCTCATATTGGAGGAGGACACTCAGTATCTTCCCAACAGTGTTTTAGGAAGAGGATGAAGGTGACTCGTCAGGCTGAGCAGCCGACAGGATACCCCCCCCCCCCCCCCCACATACATGACAGGAGGACGGCTGAGTGTCAGACGAACTGCTCCGCCTGTCATGTCTGTCACGCCCGGCGATACAGGAAGTCATGTTTTCTGAGCGGGGCAGTTGAAGCATTATTTTTTTATCTGTGGGAAGAGAGGAAGTGAAGGACATCCTGTTTCATCCAGGATTCAACTTTTCCCCTTCCATTCAAAGATTCAAAGGTTTTACTGTCATATGCACAAAGCTACAGTGTGGAAACGGCAATGAAATTCTTCTGCCCTGAAAAAGTCTCTGTAATAGATCACACGTACAGAAAGATGAATACATAAAAAGAGGATTTCAGAATGTGTTCGAGCAAAAAGAAAAACATTCATTACTCGCATGTAAATATAATATCCTGTTTTATATTTTGTCACTGTAAATTTGTAATTCAACATTTTCTACTTTTTTTATTGCTATTTTGGTGCTATTGAGACGTTGACAATTTTAAATGTTTATTTCTTGTCTTCTAATTTAAATGTACAATGCCATGTCTTTTTATGCTGCTGCAACACAACTATTCACTTGGGATCAATAAAGTACTTCTTATCTCATTGTAGGATATCATTGGGCAATAATCTCCTCTTTCCAACAGTGTGTGTAGAACTCAAAGTGTCTTTCGGGGTCGATGTGACTGATTTTGACAGAGCAGGTCACAATTATGTCTCGAGGCAAATGTGTTTTCTGCATAATTCGGTAAAAACTGAAAATAAACTTGTGGTTTAAAACGTATTTTAAGACTGAAAACCCACCTGTTTTGTTTCAAATATTTTCATTAAGAAGAAGCATACAAGTATAAGCAATAGTACAGACTACTTTGGGGTGGAAATCATGCTTCTCTTTATCCACATAGAACAGAACAGCCAACAAGAAATAATAAAGAAAAAAGATAGCATAACAGGAATATCATACGTAATGACATACATAGTCATAGTGAGAAAGAACATACAAAATAGTATAATGCAAATAAATAAATAAACTTAAAGGGGAAAACCCACCTGTTTAAAATGCACTATGGCCATTAAACCTATTTCAATCGCAGTTGTGACGCCCATCCTCCTTGTAGTTGAAGCATTATATACTTTTTTTTAAATCTGTTGGAAAAGACGAAGTGAGGTACGTCCAGGATTCATCGTTTCCTCCTGCCAGGTTCTCTGCACCTCGTAAAGCTTTTATAGGCACAAGATGAGTTTTGACAGACAGCAATAACCCCAAAAGCGTATTCCATCTTATTATTTATGTTGCTTCACATTGTGCGCAATCATTCACACTCATTAATATCTCACACGACCATCACTGTCACAGTTAATGAGTTCCTCCTCTCCAATGTTCTGGACAATTCAACCTTCATTTATCTGTGCAGTCAGACAGCTGTGGGGCCTCCGTGAGAGCAGACATTGAGAGAGGAACGTCTCATAAACACATCAAGTCTTCACTAGGGGGTTCACCAACTACTCAACTATCCATTCACCTGCACGGGGCCCCAGGGCGAAACTGAGCTGTATGAATTTGACTTGTGTATGCATTAGTGCTTTTAATTGTTGCATAGATCTAAAAAGCGCTATATGAATGCAGCCTAAACATCGTAGGTGGCAAAGAAGAGTCATTTACCAAAAGACACCAGCAGAAATGTCCAACTTGCAATGCATTGAGATTCTGAAGCTTCTGTCACTGATGCTACAATCCTACATTTGAGGCTAGGGGTTTGGTCGATAGATTAACAACCAGATGCCTAAACCAAAACAAGACTATTTCCAGACATGTCCTGTTGTTCAATGCATTTGTTGACATGTGCACCTCAATGCCGCCCCACTCCTCTGTCGGGCGATGCAGCTCCATGCCGTTGCTCTTCACCCGGCGAGACGCTCCGCACAGGGCCTTCCTGAAGCCCCTCTTGAAGTTGTCGGACAGAAAGCCGTACAGGATGGGGTTGGCGCAGCTGTTTGCGTACGACAGCACAACGACAAACACGTAAAGCCCCCTGAAGTCTCCAGGCAGGACCCAAATACTTTATTAATCCCCCTGCAGGGAAACTGTGTTAAAAGTACTTTATTCTTCAGATATTGTCATGAGCCCATATATGAGAACAACAGCTAGAGAGGATTGTAGCAGGGCATGCTAACCACACAACCCAAGTCTTCAAGATCAGTTCCTTCACTTTTAATATCTAAATTCAAAACAATTGTGCAACTCATAAGATTTCTACAAACTAACTGCCACACAGTGACCCTGAAGTTTGAAGACTCTGGAGATAGCTTCCTGGCATTAGTATATTTACTATTGGGTGGTTTTATGTGTTGGAGTCTTCAACTTCATAGTTTTTAATATTGTCACAATAAATCACCATTACATCTTCAATTGTGAGAGTGCAGTTTCAGCATTTGACTGCAACTGTATACAATATATTGTGTCCTGCAGATTAAAGCTTTGGTTCTCTGTTTTGGTTGAGTCCATCAAGTTCTGAAATTAAAGTAAATTTAGTCAGAAATGTAAATATTATTAAATACACCATGGGGAAACCACCTGTAAACGAATGAACCAGAAATAATGAAAACCCTTCATTTGAGGCCAGAAAACAGGAAGGCTTCAATAAACTCACAAGTCATTAATTCTCTCTTCATCTATTCACATTATTGGATGTTTCATGTTTTATGAGTCCCTCTCCCGATCCAGGTAATATTTTCAGTGTTGATATAATGCAGTGATTTGCATTTCTTCATTTGCTTTCATTTGTTGTGAGTTAAACAGAGAATTTATCTTTTTCCCCGACAGCACTTCAGAAAAATGTTTTATATATTTTGGCTTTCAGCTATTCAGAGCGAGTTCTCCTTCCTCTATTATGCGTAATGGGGTTTTAATGACGCTGTTGGTGAGGTTTGAGGAGAGCAGAATTAAGTGCACACCTGAGGTGTATTGAGTGCTGGTTTACATAATGTATACCAAGGAGGCTAAAACTTCTTAATGAAGAAACATTTGGTTGTGGTGGTGGCTTTGTAAGAGCTTACATTAGAAAGTTAATCTTCTCTATAGCTGTGAAATATTAGCAGCGAACCGAAGGAGTTAACTTTCGCTGAGACACTTAAATGATTTCTACCCCTGCAGGGAAAATCAGCAGAAAGGAAACATGATTCTTCAAATCCTCACAGCTTCCACCTAACTATGAAACTGGATTTCCATCTTCTTGAAATAATAAAACCATGAAGTGGCAAAGAGAGCAGCCATTCATTGCCTATTGTGTCTGAAACAAGTCAAGTTACAGTATGTCTGTCCATATGAATCCTTGATGGGCCGATAATGCTTTGGGGGGTTTTCCCTTTGCTGTAGTGTATAATAGGTTTAAGTGCATGTAAATGGTTTGCAAAGGCTAACATCTCTGTGTTCCCTCCAGAGGAAGTGTCTCTCCCAGCCTAACACTAACCCTAACCCTAACCCTAACCACACTACAGTAAAGGTAAAACCCCCCAAAACCAATTATAGGGCAATAGAAATAGAAATAGAAAAAAGGTACACATATATCTTTAAATGTTGTTCTAAAGTCTTATTTTCATTGTATTTTCCTCTACTTTCTTACAGACTAACTTCCAATTGAGTCCACAGTAAACATAACTTAATACAGTGTGTTTTATAGAGCTATACATGTCTATAAATTGGGACACAGTGTATAAATAATGTGCTGAAAATTACATTTTTGGCAGTGCAGGGCTTGTTTTTCACTGAGTAAAAACTCCACTTTTGGAAGGACGTTTGTGTTTGGGAAAATCTCAGCGTGATTGATGAAACATCAAGGGGATAAATCCGTCACCGTTATCATTACCAACGTATCAGCTCGACTTTGAACACAACACGGTGCAACCTGCCAAGGAGAAATGCTAATTATACTAATTACAAAACATAGATGTTATCCTCCGTGTGATGTGAACCACAAATGGAAGTGGATTGAGGTGCCATTTCGGCATCGATAATTGCGTGTTACCATTTTACTGCGGATGAGTGCATTAGATGGAGAACTCTTTGAAGCTGTTTTGCTGCACAGAGGTGTCTTCCATAAAACCCATTACCTTCTGAGTGATAGTGGAATGAGAGCGGACGCTAAAATCAGCCGCTGCTTTTTCTCGCGTTGACCCTGAATGCAGCCTGAGAGCGAGCAGGGTTTTCAGATGAGGGGCTGTCGCGGAGCAGTAATTACAGAACAACCTTTAAATAACTGCAGCCTATACTATAGCTGCCATTTGATAATGTGTCAGTGCTGAATATGGTTACGAGTGTGTGAGGCTGGAACGGAGCGAGAGCAATTCATCACAGGAAAATAGACCCATAAGGCCTGAGAACGGACATTATATCTCCGCCGTTAGCTGGAAACGATTATTTTTCAAATTCGGGGAATTTCACAATTTTGGATCTGCTGGAGAATTTGTCAAACCATCACTCCTATAAGGTTATTACTGTCTTTAAAATAGTGATGCAAGGAACCATTTTCTGAAGATAGCATCGCCATGGCTCCATCTGCAAAAATAATATTTCCATTTGATTTTGGATTATTGCAAAATATTACGCAAAAACACGTCGGTTTGCTATCCTGGCTCCAAAATGGTGACAGCAGAAAGCTTACACATCTTCCGGCACAGACTGAAAACTCATCTCTTTGGACTCCACTTCGAGCAATACCAGTGGCGAGCCGTCAGGGCCCTCTAGGCCCTCTGTGAGGGCCTAAGATATTCTAAAAAATAATATTTGAAAACATTAAAAAAAAAAACATTTGTTTTTAAATATAATTTTTTATATTTTTTTGTTGTTACATTTTTCATTAGTTTTACCAAAATAACTTGATTTAATTGTATTTAAAATAATATTTCCAAAGAAATAAATCCTTCGAATCTGCCTGTTCAGTTTCTGTTAGAATGTGAAGGGTTAAATGCCGTCTCTGCGAGTTGTGAAGACGGGAGAGCTTGTTGGTCCCTCTCTACATTCACAGAGGGCCAGCTATAGTAACTCAAGGAGAGAGTAATGTCAAATGACAGCACAATTGACCAATCATATCTTCCCTCTAAATGGGCGGGCATTATTTTCGCGGACTTTATGACAAGTTCCGCCCGCTGTGAGGTCTATGCAAGTGGTGCAGTGACGCGTCCTAAAACCCGGAAGTAAGCTTCGCTCGGATTCCCTCGACAGAAATCAATGGGATTTCTCCAGAGGATTTTGGAAAATAGCTCGAAATAAGGTCTGTGGAAAACGAACCTGTTAGATAAATGCATGTTTTTGTTCAGCCGGATAATACCCTACTTTTATTATTTTCGAATCATAAATCTAATCGATAGATTTATGATGGATAGATTTATGATCGATAGATTTATAATTAGCATAAGTTCGTTCATGATGGCTCACTTCAGTGATAGTGATGACATCGTTGCGAAATTATTAACCGAGTAATTTTCAAGATTGAGTTACAATGATAAACTGGAGTGGCAAAGGATCAGCTGCATGACCCGCCATCAAGTGCTTCATCCAAAAGGACAGGAGGATGGACTTTGTGTTTCAGTGATTTGATCATCAAAGGTAGGCCTAAGTCATTTTCAATGCGGGCCGCCGTGCCGACTTAATTCATTTGTAATTGTTACTTGGCTGTGGGTGCCCTGTCATGATAGGTGTTTATATAAATGGTGTTGTTTTGTGTGGTAGAGGGTCGCTGTCAATGTGTTTTCTGTTTTGCACCCCGGGCCGCTGTTTTGATATTCCGCAGAAGTATACGCTGTGACGTGACCTTCTTTTGTTTGGAGGGAAGGGGGGGTCAGAGGGAAGGGCCCGTCAGAGGGCCTAGGTATAAAAGTCACGGCTCGCCACTGAGCAATACAATAACTAACAAATAACTTATATACTAATAAAGGACTGGCTTATCTAAAGCCAGTTGAGTAGCACTTGAAATGTTTTGGCTCTATGAAACCTGATGTACTTATATGATTCTGTTTTCTTCAAGTTTGTATCTTCTTGGTCGAATGTACTTATTGTAAGTCGCTTTGGATAAAAGTGTCAGCTAAATGCAATGTAATGTGATGTAATGTTGGGCTATAAAGGAACTACAGCACTGTCACATGACTTCACGTCTCCACCGCTAAGCTAAAGGTGGCTAATGTTGGGCTATAAAGGAACTACAGCATGGTCACATGACTTCACGTCACCACCGCTAAGCTAAAGGTGGCTAATGTTGGGCTATAAAGGAACTACAGCACGGTCACATGACTTCACGTCTTCACCGCTAAGCTAAAGGTGGCTAATGTTGGGCTATAAAGGAACTACAGCACGGTCACATGACTTCACGTCACCACCGCTAAGCTAAAGGTGGCTAATGTTGGGCTATAAAGGAACTACAGCACGGTCACATGACTTCACGTCTCCAACGCTAAGCTAAAGGTGGCTAATGTTGGGCTATAAAGGAACTACAGCACGGTCACATGACTTCACGTCACCACCGCTAAGCTAAAGGTGGCTAATGTTGGGCTATAAAGGAACTACAGCACGGTCACATGACTTCACGTCTCCACCGCTAAGCTAAAGGTGGCTAATGTTGGGCTATAAAGGAAGTACAGCACGGTCACATGACTTCACGTCACCACCGCTAAGCTAAAGGTGGCTAATGTTGGGCTATAAAGGAACTACAGCACGGTCACATGACTTCACGTCTCCACCGCTAAGCTAAAGGTGGCTAATGTTGGGCTATAAAGGAACTACAGCATGGTCACATGACTTCACGTCACCACCGCTAAGCTAAAGGTGGCTAATGTTGGGCTATAAAGGAACTACAGCACGGTCACATGACTTCACGTCTCCACCGCTAAGCTAAAGGTGGCTAATGTTGGGCTATAAAGGAACTACAGCACGGTCACATGACTTCACGTCTCCACCGCTAAGCTAAAGGTGGCTAATGTTGGGCTATAAAGGAACTACAGCACAGTCACATGACTTCACGTCACCACCGTTAAGCTAAAGGTGGCTAATGTTGGGCTATAAAGGAACTACAGCACGGTCACATGACTTCACGCTACCACCGCTAAGCTAAAGGTGGCTAATGTTGGGCTATAAAGGAACTACAGCACGGTCACATGACTTCAAGTCACCACCGCTAAGCTAAAGGTGGCTCATGTTGGGCTATAAAGGAACTACAGCACGGTCACATGACTTCACGACACCACCGCTAAGCTAAAGGTGGCTAATGCTGGGCTATAAAGGAACTACAGCACGGTCACATGACTTCACGCCACCACCGCTAAGCTAAAGGTGGCTAATGTTGGGCTATAAAAGAACTACAGCACGGTCATATGACTTCACGTCTCCACCGCTAAGCTAAAGGTGGCTAATGTTGGGCTATAAAGGAACTACAGCACGGTCACATGACTTCACGTCACCACCGCTAAGCTAAAGGTGGCTAATGTTGGGCTATAAAGGAACTACAGCACGGTCACATGATTTCACGTCTCCACCGCTAAGCTAAAGGTGGCTAATGTTGGGCTATAAAGGAACTACAGCATGGTCACATGACTTCACGTCACCACCGCTAAGCTAAAGGTGGCTAATGTTGGGCTATAAAGGAACTACAGCACGGTCACATGACTTCATGTCACCACCGTTAAGCTAAAGGTGGCTAATGTTGGGCTATAAAGGAACTACAGCACGGTCACATGACTTCACGCTACCACCGCTAAGCTAAAGGTGGCTAATGTTGGGCTATAAAGGAACTACAGCACGGTCACATGACTTCACGCCACCACCGCTAAGCTAAAGGTGGCTAATGTTGGGCTATAAAGGAACTACAGCACGGTCACATGACTTCAAGTCACCACCGCTAAGCTAAAGGTGGCTCATGTTGGGCTATAAAGGAACTACAGCACGGTCACATGACTTCACGTCACCACCGCTAAGCTAAAGGTGGCTAATGCTGGGCTATAAAGGAACTACAGCACGGTCACATGACTTCACACCACCACCGCTAAGCTAAAGGTGGCTAATGTTGGGCTATAAAGGAACTACAGCACGATCACATGACTTCACGTCACCACCGCTAAGCTAAAGGTGGCTAATGTTGGGCTATAAAGGAACTACAGCACGGTCACATGACTTCACGTCACCACCGCTAAGCTAAAGGTGGCTAATGTTGGGCTATAAAATAACTACAGCACGGTCACATGACTTCACGTCTCCACCGCTAAGCTAAAGGTGGCTAATGTTGGGCTATAAAGGAACTACAGCACGGTCACATGACTTCACGTCACCACCGCTAAGCTAAAGGTGGCTAATTTTGGGCTATAAAGGAACTACAGCACGGTCACATGACTTCACGTCACCACCGCTAAGCTCTTTACAGCTAATACAACAGCACAGATTGTTCAGAATATCAGTATGAAACAAAGGTAAGTTGAAGGACTTACAAGAAACAGATTTCAAAATGAATGGGCAATTGCTGCCATTGAGGCTGGGATAATACATCATATTTCAACAGCACTTTCAGTCTTCATATTATTATGTTCTGCTTTTTTCCAAACCTATTCAGAAATCATGATTCATATCTCTTATAAATAACTTTGTTCGCCTTTCTTTGTATGCGTCTGCTCTTTGTTTCTTTGACCTTTTCCTCTGGGCTGAATCACCTTCATGTCTACTGTCTGAAGAACAAAGATGAGATCTAATAATAAATGTCATTAAAATGTCATGCTACAGGATTAGCCACATTATTCTTTTTGATGATCTGTGATTCATTCCTTCAGCAATGTTTTTTAGATTTCATTACAAGGGCATATCATGAAATGTTGATCACCTGTCCATTAATTGGAAACATGTGTGCCGTTTTCACACATTAATTGGCATTTTAAAATGTTACAATAGGTCGTTAAAGTTAATAGAGATACTTGATGTATTCCAACATTTAAAACATAACTTAATTAATATAAAACACAAACATAAACACATGACTTCGAGTGTTCAATAGGGGCCATTTCTGCTCATCTTCAAGTTAATATTCATATTTAGTGTCTCTACTGTGACATGTTTCCATTTGTTAATGTTCAAAAGGTCTATATTGTCTCATACTGCAGGACCTCTTTTCACCCTCTGTCTAAAACCAGGCTCTGTTGTGATTGGTCAACTGCTCAGAGATGTCCCGCCCCTTAGCCTTTCACGTAGCTATTGTCCGGAAGTAAACAAAGGACTCCAACAGAGGCATTTCAGGGAGGGAGTGTGTGGGAGAGAAACTCCCTCTGGAAGGAACACGGGATTTTAGGCTTTGCAGACCATTTACATGCACTAAAACCTATAACACACTACAGGAAATGGAAAACCCATAAAGCCTAATAAGGCCTCTTTAGATAAAATGTCTCCTCATTAAGTATTTTTTAGTCTAGTCAGTTCCTCTTAAAACACAGTAGAGAAGTGAAGTGGCAGTTGCAGATGAGAACTGACATATCTCCATGGTAACAGAAACATTAACACACGTCTTTCTTTTATCTGCCGCTGAACGAAGGCCAGAGTTTAGTTTTATCCTCGCTCTGCGTCTGGTTAACAGTTTCTCTCAGACAGGTGGAGAGGATTCCTGCTGATAGTGGGTCTCGCTGTCCTCTCTTCTCCGTTAAGTGCCTCCTCTCCTGCTCTTCCATTTTCATATTTCCACGCATGGCTGCCTTGACATTTAGTACCGAGAAATTGACTGTTTTCAGGGACTCTCGGGGGAGCGCTGTATTACTTTGTCCTGTCAGAAAAAGATGTCATGGAAGGAAGGTGATGTCAGTTCCGCCGGGTTGTTTATTGAATTTACGGCGCCATTATTTCGCCACTCAGCATGATTGTATTCATATTATACCCCATCCCAGCAAGGTCGCCTGCACACCACTCGCCTGGCGACCTTGAGCTCGGGCCTCTGGGGGGATCTGGGTTTAACCGGAGAGACGGCGACCCTTCAGCTTTGATGGACAGTCGAATAAAGCCGCGAGCTCAATGACACACACCAATCAGCCGTGTCGCAGCCGGAGGAGGCGGGGTGTGTCTGACTCATGACCTCACACAATACACAAAAGCTAAATCCCAGATCTAATGCACGCTAAAAGGTCATTGTGTTCTCTCAGTGATTGTGCTGTTATGTTAAATGTTTGTTGTTTGTTGTTTGTTTTTGAAGTGTTGTGTCTTGATATATTTGTCTATGTTTCTGGTATCAGTACTTTACTCCACTACTTATTTTTCTGACGAATTTTTTATTTGACTTCTTACATGTTGAACACAAATACCTGTACTTTCTACTTCTTACATGTTGAACACAAATACCTGTACTTTCTACTTCTTACATGTTGAACTCAAATACCTGTACTTTCTACTTCTTACATGTTGAACACAAATACCTGTACTTTCTACTTCTCACATGTTGAACTCAAATACCTGTACTTTCTACTTCTTACATGTTGAACACAAATACCTGTACTTTTTACTTCTCACATGTTGAACTCAAATACCTGTACTTTCTACTTCTTACATGTTGAACACAAATACCTGTACTTTCTACTTCTTACATGTTGAACTCAAATACCTATACTTTCTACTTCTTACATGTTGAACTCAAATACCTGTACTTTCTACTTCTCACATGTTGAACTCAAATACCTGTACTTTCTACTTCTCACATGTTGAACACAAATACCTGTACTTTCTACTTCTCACATGTTGAACACAAATACCTTTACTTTCTACTTCTTACATGTTGAACACAAATACCTGTACTTTTTACTTCTCACATGTTGAACACAAATACCTGTACTTTCTACTTCTTACATGTTGAATACAAATACCTGTACTTTGTACTTCTTACATGTTGAACTCAAATACCTGTACTTTCTACTTCTTACATGTTGAACTCAAATACCTGTACTTTCTACTTCTTACATGTTGAACACAAATACCTGTACTTTCTACTTCTTACATGTTGAACTCAAATACCTGTACTTTCTACTTCTTACATGTTGAACACAAATACCTGTACTTTCTACTTCTTACATGTTGAACACAAATACCTGTACTTTCTACTTCTTACATTTTGGACACAAATACCTGTACTTTCTACTTCTTACATGTTGAACACAAATACCTGTACTTTCTTCTTCTTACATGTAGAACCCAAATACCTGTACTTTCTACTTCTTACATGTTGAACACAAATACCTGTACTTTCTACTTCTTACATGTTGAACTCAAATACCTGTACTTTCTACTTCTTACAAGTTGAACACAAATACCTGTACTTTCTACTTCTTACATGTTGAACTCAAATACCTGTACTTTCTACTTCTTACAAGTTGAACACAAATACCTGTACTTTCTACTTCTTACATGTTGAACTCAAATACCTGTACTTTCTACTTCTTACATGTTGAACACAAATACCTGTACTTTCTACTTCTTACAAGTTGAACACAAATACCTGTACTTTCTACTTCTTACATGTTGAACTCAAATACCTGTACTTTCTACTTCTCTCATTTTCCAAACAGCTGGTTCCTTTAGTCTGAATGTGTGTTTGATGCGTGATCATTATTCTTTAGAGTCATTGCGTGCCTATTGATTTGAACACGATCCGTGTATCCATCATTTCCTGGTCTTCTCTAAAGAAGAGGGACCAATGGAAACGTTGTCATGTTGCCGTTGTTCAGCATGGAACATTCATTAGCTAACAATGACATTATTGTTCTATTAATATAAAGGGAGGTCAGGTACTCTTTAAAGCAGCTGCTAGTTATGGGTACTTTTTACTGAAGTACATTTCAAAGCCCTCTTTACTTTGACTTGAGTAAAGGAGTTTAGTCAGTACTTCTACTTTTACCGGTTTTAGACCGTCGGCTCCACACAGACTGACTCATGACCTCACACAATAAAGGGTCATTGGAAATGTTTTCTCTCAGTGATTGTGCTGTTATGTTAAATGTTTGTTTATTGTTTTTCATGTATTGTGTATTGGTATTTGTCTATCTTGATGTTGCACATGGAGCTGCTGTGATGCAAGTCACATTTTAGACTTGATCTGACCATTAAAGGTCCCCTATTATACTGTTTTTCATCAATATATTATAGGTCTCAGATATATACAGAACATGTCTCTGAAGTGTTTGGCTCCAAACACCAAACAGATCATTGTAGCATCCCATAATCCCTTCTGTTACTTTAGATGAAAATAAGGAGCCCCTCCCCACCCCCCTCTGAGAGACATTTGGCTAAAAAGAACACAATGGTGCTCTAGTACCTCATTCATACCAACGCAACTCCGGTGCAAGCTCCGTGCTAGAGCTTTTCAGGTTCAGAACCAGTTCTTCGGTTTAGCTCTGGCTCTTTGCACACCGCCCAGAGTCCGACTGGTAATGTGTCGTTGCGTCATCGTTTGCGTCATGACGTAACCGTTTGCGTGCCTGCTTCATAAAGCCAAACCGCGCGGATGAAATCAGTTGCATTCATTTCTTATGGCTCTATCTGCAGCTTTTCCGGAGTCATTTCTGTGGTTTAGTTATATTCTTATAAAAAAGTGTAGTCGTGTCAATAAAGGTTTTTTTAAAACACAACTGCTTCCGAGGTCGGTCTTATCTCTTAAGGTGGACTGAACCATGAGTGTGGAGTAACGTTGTATCTTTCATTTAAATGAACTGTAACCGTCACCCAGGTATGTAACAGCTGTTCTCAAATGAACACGTGAAGTAAAGTTTAATATTTATAGTTTTATAGATTTATAATGAGTTATAATGAGAGGTGATCAACGTGAATGCTCAGGTTCCACCTTAACACGCAGACACGTTGCTTCACCATGAGCAGAAACCTAAATATATACAGTCTATGGCAGAAACACTGAAACTCTTGTTAATACTCCATCGTTGTGCAAACTGGATAAAACGCGGGCTTTTTGTTGTTGTTCAGGAGTTGATCTGTCTCTGCCCCCGCCTCGAAGTAAGCGTGACGTATGTGGTGCTTTTGCTCTGGCCGGACAATTTTTTGGTGCTTGAAACGAACCGGATTCTGGAGCTAAGAGGCTGCTCCGCTGCGGTGTGAACACGAAAACCCGGTGCTTTTCAAGCTCCAGCTCCGAACCGGCCCTGAAACACCATTGGTGTGAATGAGGTATAGGAGGAGATTCAGGTGATAGGGGTGGGGGGGGGTTACCTTGGTTGCTGATTGGCAAATGGTGACACAAGCCTAAACATCGTTATGACATCATAAAGTGGCCAAAATCTGATCAGCTCATTTTCAGACAGGTTTTTAAATGGATCAGGACAAAAAGTGAGCAAATATTTTTTCCTGAAACTTTCAGAGTCTCTTTACACCGAGGTGACACATGTTGATGTCGAAAATACATAAACAATTGGATGATCCATAATAGGTCCCCTTTAAAGCATTATCGTATCGTTTCGTATCACACAGGAGCCCGAGCTGAGGTCACACTGCCGAGAATTGGGGCATTGATCGGCGGCGAGGAGGACAATGGACGTGTGTTTTCATTGTCTGAACACCAATCACAGTAAAACGTTAGGGGGAGAGGGGGTCATGGTTCCTGTTGGACATATCCTATTCTATTTACATGTATATAGACTTTTTGCACTACTTTTTATTTTGTATTTTGTTATATATGTTGGATTGTTGGAGGAGCTCAGGTCAGAAGATTTGTATTGCCAATTCTACACTGTAGCTTTGTGCATATGACAATACAACCTTTGAATCTTGAATATTTGAACTCTGCAGATATGAGAGTCCTGGGTATGATTATCTTCTTGACTGGATGTTTACATGTAACAACAACAACAACAACAACAACAATGAGCATCATTTTGGAAAATGATGATACCAGTACCTTTACAAATACCATTTAAAGGGATACCGATACCAATAGACTTCTTCATTTGATACACGTTGACCCCTCGAACCATTGCTGCCATTTTGATTATGTCAATTGGAACATTCAGTTGTGTAAATTGCCACCAAATGTTTTTAAACCAAATTACGTTTACAATAAAGTATTTACATAAAACTTGCACGCTCGACTTCAACACACCACAGACTGTTTGGGTATTAGCTGCTGCGGCAATGGGCTTATAATCGAACAAACAAATGTTTTTTATTCCGGATCAGGGTACAAAACAGATGGTATGCATGTGTTTTTTGACTGAAAAGGTGTCCATACTACTTTGAACCAAATTATTTTGGGATACGATACCCAGCTCTAGTAACAGGGTTACAAAATAAAATAGATTTTTACATTTAAGTCCTGAACTCATCGGCAGTTTCAAATGTTTATTTACAATTATTTTGTAATGGTGTTAATTTTTTTTCCAAGCTTTGGGTACAGAAAGATGGTATACAGGTATTCTTTGACTAGAGAAGTGGCGATAATACTTGTACTGGATACAGGGTACAGATACCCGATTTATTCCCTAAACTCAACGCCAGTTTCTGTTATGTAAGAGTTCTTAGTAGCATGTGATAATTTACCTCATCACATGCAGAAAACACGTCTTATCTATAATTATTTCCCTGCCCATAATGCACTGTGACCCTGATAAGTACATGATGATAATTAAGTGTTGCCGGTGTATCGCCCCGGGTGTCGGTGTGATTCCTGTAGCAGCTCGGTCGTAAAGCTCTCAGGAAACCTCCAGCGCTGATGGACGTCCTCTGGTGAAGGAAAAGCTGCTCTCATGGCTTTAAAGGACACTTCCATCACCACATTTACATTTAAAGGGTCAGTTCACCCGCATCACACGACATCTATTCATCCACTTACCCAGGGCTATCTCTTCATGCACGAAGCTCAGGTTATATGTGCAGAGGTTTTTAAATACCGGCCAGTTCTGCTGCTACCTGAATGCATAAACAGATAGTGGCAGTGTGTCTTTACACAAACAATGTCCCAGGTATTCTAAAAAATCAATAGACTTCCCTGAGGACAGTTTCCACAAAGATGTTCATTCGGATCTGTTTCTGGTTCAAATATTTAGGTGTTGACCTCACATAGCTCAGGAAGTCTCTGAAATTAAACTTCAAGATGTGTTCTGTTTCATTTCACTGTGACCTGAACGATACCTTGATAGTCTGAACACATTGATCTCCAATCTATTTGGGCCTAAATCATGATTTTATTTTGAGACGCTAATAGAGTGGTGCAGTAAAGAGTCCTAAAACCTGGAAAAGACTTCGCATTTTACCACTTACAATTCCTTCGTCTCCAAGTCCGTTAACGAGATGTCACCATTATTTTCTCGACATGAAATACATTAGTAATTATCAAACTTTCCGAAGCTTCTTTGTGTCATAAAACGGCGTCACCACCGCTAAGCTAAAGGCGGCTAATGTTGGGCATGATGACGTTAAGTCGTCTCATTTTGACACTTGTTAGCAACCTCCATTTTAAATTCACCAGTGGGGTATTCACAGACGTATTATATTTCATAGAAAGAAACAAGAACATCTTATTTCAGGCTTCTAACCAGAACCAATATCGAAAAACCATAGACCTCCAGACGACGGGACAGGAAGTGCAAAAATGCTGACTCATTTCCAGTTCTTAGGACACTTTCTTGCTCCACTAGACTGCACCATAGGGCTCACAGTGACTTACAGTATTCCAGAACATGAGCAGACTCTGACCCGGTGACCTTCGGTGATCTGTGTGTTGTGACATATCTGCGGAGTGTTTGCATGTATCCATGACTCAGGGAGACTTTTTAAGACCTTCCTGGCGTTCTCTGTTATCTCAGCGATGCATTAATCCCCATGTTTTCTCCGGTAGATCTGCAGACCCCCCCCTCTTTCTCCTCCGCTGCGTCCAGACTTGTCAGAGCAGATTCTCGTCAAATTACTGATGTCTTGCATCGGGGTAATTGCTTGCCAAACCCACTCCACTGATGCAAATGTAAGGGGTCGTCCGTGATGGAGATAATGCCAAATTGGTTTTTGAGATTTTGAGATGTCTACTCAGCATAGATAGATAGATATATGGGATCTTACAAGAATAAATGAAGGTTCTGCATGGAGAATGCTGATTTGGCATTACTCAACTCTCTGAGATAGATTTCTCCTCCCTGCAGCTTGCTTCTCACGCATCAATAACATATATCTAGAAGGCTCATAGTGCCACATAACAGACTCACAGTCATAACACCTTCTCTGCTGTTCCGTAATGTTCAATTGCCTCGGTTAAGTAGCCATTAATCGGGCCGGGCTAATGGCTGGAGTCCAACTCGGCTGTGGTGTGACCCGACTTTTAATGAGGCGGAAAAGCGGATGAAACTGGCGTCTCTGATGCCGATGTCACCTGACGGGAGTGTTGTAGAAAAGCTTCCTTTACGAAGAGCTCTGTATTATGAAACAGTAAAGGATAATCCAGCATATCAACTGAACCCATATATGGTGTAAATACGATACAATGATACTTTGTCCATTCAAGACTGATCACAGCAGCTCAATTTACGACAACAACAAAGACACATATTTAATACACAAACACGGAAACAGCTATCATAACATTCAATAATGTATATTAGATTTGATTGATCCAACTCTGTTTGACTACCGCATGAAAGAGTGATTAAATCTAACCTAAGAAAATGATGGGGCCCAATCTATTCGCAGAGCTAAAGGTGGCTAATGTTGGGCTATAAAGGAACTACAGCACGGTCACATGACTTCACGTCACCACCGCTAAGCTAAAGGCGGCTAACGTTAGGCGGCTAACGTTAGGCTATAAAGGAACTACAGCACGGTCACATGACTTCAAGTCACCACCGCTAAGCTAAAGGTGACTAACGTTGGGCTACAAAGGAACAACAGCACGGTCACATGACTTAATGTCACCACCGCTAAGCTAAAGGTGGCTAACGTTGGGCTACAAAGGAACTACAGCACGGTCACATGACTTAATGTCACCACCGCTAAGCTAAAGGTGGCTAACGTTAGGCTACAAAGGAACTACAGCACGGTCAAATGACTTAATGTCACCACCGCTAAGCTAAAGGTGGCTAACGTTGGGCTACAAAGGAACTACAGCACGGTCAAATGACTTAATGTCACCACCGCTAAGCTATTTCCTGACGTATTTTATGTCGTTGAACAAAACATTAAAATCTCTTCAGTTGATGTTAACCACAGACCTTATTTCAAGGCTTCTAACCAAAACAACTGGGAACTGGAATTGGTAAAATGCTGACTCATTTCCAGGTTTTAGCGCTCATTCCTGAACTTCTCCGTATACTATATAAAAGGGGAAAAAAGGGGGAAAAAAAAAGGGGGAATACACGTTTCGCAATTATGCCACATCAAGGTGGAACGCTCTTCCCACAACTGTAAAGGAAAGTAAAACTATACTTACCTTCAAAACCTCTCTTAAAGAGCACCTTCGGGGGAGAGCATTGCAAAACTGGCCCCGGTAATGGTACAAATCTCAACCTGTCGTTCAATGGACAGCTTCCCCCCCCCCCATCTATGTATATACTCGCATTTTAGACTCTGTTACTAACTGTATATCTGTAGACTTGGTATGTCTTAAATGTCCGGTTAGGATGTATTAGAACGAAATCTAAAATGAAAATTGTAAATAAGCAATCTGTATGTAAAAAACCACCTGTATGTAAATTGTAAATAAGCCATCTGTATGTCAAATATGTCAAATATGTCTTAAATGACATGATGAATTGGAAATGGGGGACCCTGATGTAAACAAGACGAAAGTCTTTCTCTGGTCTGCATCCCCTTAACAATTGTATGTTTTGAGCTGTACTGTACTGTACCCAATATACAAGCTGTTAATACACTTTTCAATCAATCAATCAATAAGTCAAACTCCGCTGTGCTGAAGTATCACTGAAGGTCCAGCCTGCCGTTCGTTCGTTGGTTGGCTCATTCAGGGGGGAATATCACAGCTCGCTGCTCATTTCATGAGAATTAAACTCTGGAGGCTTTGAGGAGTGATGTCCTCTGGGGAAGAACCCCGTGTCTCTGGTGATGCAGGGCTTTTAATTTCAGAGTGGCTAAGTTGGTGGTAGTGGTAATGAAACCGGAGGGAGGGGGAGGGGGTGGTCATGTGTAAACTGGCAATGACAATTAAGCAGTGATAATTAACGGGGTTAGGAGGAGAGCAGCCTCATGAGAGCTGGGCTGCAGAAGAGAGACGTCAGAATAACAAGATGTCTTCAGGAGGCGACTGTGCTCGTTCTTCACCATAAGTTCTCTGGTTTCACATGTTTAGTTCGAGCCAGTAAATCTGCACAGGCCCCATCTAAAATCTACTTTCATCCTTTCACATAGACTCTTCATGTAACAGTATTTACATTGTTGTGTTCCCTAAAGAGTTATGGATTATGTGTAATGGGATTGTGAAGCTGTGAAGAATAGAAGAGGCCCTATTATGCTATTGGGGTTATCCCTTTCCTGTAGTGTGTTATATGTTTTAGTGCATGTAAATGGTCTGCAAAGGATACAATCCCTGTGTTCCCTTCAGAGGGAGTTTCTCCCCCTGCCTGAAACGCCTCCATTGGACTACTCCTCTGTTTACTTCAGGAACATAGTGACATCACTATATAACACTCACTCTTCTATCGGCTAGCGCTCCAACACATTGTACCTGATAGGCTAAGGGGCGGGACATCTCTAAGCAGTTGACCAATCCCAACAGAGCCGGCTAGCTGACCAATCAGAGCAGACTGGGCTCTGGTTTCAGACAGAGGGTGAAAAGAGGTGCTGCAGCACAGACAGTATGAGAACAATAAAGAGCTTTTTGAACATTAAAGCATGGAGACATGTAGAGACACTACATACTGATATACACCTGAACATCAGCAGGAGAGAACTCTTTAAAGTAGAGACACTACATACTGATATACACCTGAACATCAGCAGGAGAGGACTCTTTAAAGTAGAGACACTACATACTGATATACACCTGAACATCAGCAGGAGAGGACTCTTTAAAGTAAAGACACTACATACTGATATACACCTGAACATCAGCAGGAGAGGACTCTTTAAAGTAGAGACACTACATACTGATATACACCTGAACATCAGCAGGAGAGGACTCTTTAAAGTAGAGACACTACATACTGATATACACCTGAACATCAGCAGGAGAGGACTCTTTAAAGTAGAGACACTACATACTGATATACACCTGAACATCAGCAGGAGAGGACTCTTTAAAGTAAAGACACTACATACTGATATACACCTGAACATCAGCAGGAGAGGACTCTTTAAAGTAGAGACACTACATACTGATACACACCTGAACATCAGCAGGAGAGGACTCTTTAAAGTAGAGACACTACATACTGATATACACCTGAACATCAGCAGGAGAGGACTCTTTAAAGTAGAGACTACATACTGATATACACCTGAACATCAGCAGGAGAGGACTCTTTAAAGTAGAGACACTACATACTGATATACACCTGAACATCAGCAGGAGGGGACTCTTTAAAGTAGAGACTACATACTGATATACACCTGAACATCAGCAGGAGAGGACTCTTTAAAGTAGAGACACTACATACTGATACACACCTGAACATCAGCAGGAGAGGACTCTTTAAAGTAGAGACTACATACTGATATACACCTGAACATCAGCAGGAGAGGACTCTTTAAAGTAGAGACTACATACTGATATACACCTGAACATCAGCAGGAGAGGACTCTTTAAAGTAGAGACTACATACTGATATACACCTGAACATCAGCAGGAGAGGACTCTTTAAAGTAGAGACACTACATACTGATATACACCTGAACATCAGCAGGAGAGGACTCTTTAAAGTAGAGACACTACATACTGATATACACCTGAACATCAGCAGGAGAGGACTCTTTAAAGTAGAGACACTACATACTG
The DNA here is from genome assembly GCF_902827175.1 of Gymnodraco acuticeps. Classification (NCBI taxonomy): domain Eukaryota; kingdom Metazoa; phylum Chordata; class Actinopteri; order Perciformes; family Bathydraconidae; genus Gymnodraco; species Gymnodraco acuticeps. Next base: position 218,576 of record NW_022990080.1, on the reverse strand, counting down.
ATATACACCTGAAAATCAGCAGGAGAGGACTCTTTAAAGTAGAGACACTACATACTGATATACACCTGAACATCAGCAGGAGAGGACTCTTTAAAGTAGAGACACTACATACTGATATACACCTGAACATCAGCAGGAGAGGACTCTTTAAAGTAGAGACACTACATACTGATATACACCAGGGGCCTCATTTATAAAGCGATATACGCTCAAAAAATGGCGTACGCCAGTTTCTACGCAAAGTTTGCGATTTATAAAAAAAAAACTTGACGGGAAAACGTGCGGTCCTCCACGCAAACTCTGACCCATGCGTACGCACTAAGCACAAAAACGGGAGAATGGAGAGAAATATGTGGAAATAATACCATAAATAAAATGTTACCTTTCATTTATCATTTATGAAGAATTCATTTTCAAACATTGATTAAAGCCAATCTTAAAATGATTAAACAAACGCCTGTTTGCGACTCCTCAGTGCACACAAAAACATAACTTGGAGAAATAAATAAATACGGATATGTTATTTAAAACCACCTGGAATATGTTGTGTTAATGTTATGAAATGTTTTCTCATAAATGATGCGGTTAGCAGGAGGACAGAATATACACCTGAACAGAGGACTCTTTAAAGTAGAGACACTACAGACTGATATACACCTGAACATGAACAGAATATGTCCTCTAAAAATCAAACATATGTTTTATCTTAATGAGAATAACGTGAATCAGATGGAGCTCAGACTGAACTCAGCGATCACAGTAGAGGAAAGAAAAATACTAATATATTGAAAATATGTCCTCTTTAACATAGTGGTATAAAAATGTGAGATGTTCATTTTTTCTATATAAGAATGGTGAAGTCTGTTCTATATCTATCATTACCCAACACTTTATTTCCTGAAATGTTATTAACATTGACGTCAAACATACAAACATTGATTTACAAAATGTAATGTTTCTATTGCAGGGGATTTCAATCTGTGCGGCTTGATATTTGATGAAGAGTTAGGGCAAGGGTTAGCAATGGTTGCTAGCAAGAAAGGTAAATCAGATTGAAACCCTTTTAGATCTTTATTTGAAAAGTACACCAGTGTATTAGCAGCTGGGATATAGTAATTATGTGCAGATCTGTCCTGCGGATGTGCAGAGTCGAGGTCCGTGGCCTCGGTCAGACCTCGAGCAGTGGAAGGTGATTTCTGGATGTTTGACTGAGCCAACATTTCAGAGGCTAATGAAATATGTTGTCATCCTGCCTTCTCCCTGTGGTCTTCCCTTCATACCTTTGTCACTTCCTCTTCCTTCACAGCCAATGCTCAACGCTGTCGCTGCGGGACTTAACAAGCTTGGAAAATAATTAAAATTCAACCAAATGATGAAACACTTGCAGCAAAGCGTCCTTGAAGGGTCGGCAGGGCCCGTTCTGCGAGGAGAGCTTTTTTTTTACTCTTCACAGAGAATAATGTTAAGCTGCTGCTCCCAGCTTAAGGGCCTCTTAAATTGGAAAGGCACTGGCCTATAGAGACATGTACCTGTCAAACAAATACCACACGCCTCTGATTCTCGCTCCTCTTTCTCTCCCGCCTCCCTTTAAACTCTCAGATGGTATTCGAGTCAGACGCCGGGTGCCGGGGAGATTGTCGGGTTTGAGAACAGAGACGGGGATTGGCCTCCGAGAGAAATCACAGCGACGCGGCTGCCGGAGGAATTAGGAGGCGAGCTCAGAGGTGATCCGCTCAGAAAATGTTTCTCACGGCTCCCAGAGAGGTTAGCGTGTGGATATGAACATGTTCACAGACGGGGAATAAAAAGTCAGGCTTTTGAAAGTCATTTTAGAGCTAAATCCTATCGATTAGTTTATAGAGACATTTTTTATTCAAACATCACCTTTCACCTTTGACCTCTTGCTTCTCTCTTTTCTTTGCACTCGTCCCGTAAATGCATGTTACTCAAATCTCATCATCCAGGAGTTTAGGGTTTCTCACCTGGCAGGTATTAAAGGTTACGTCTGGATCGTGAGTGGTGGTCCCGCCTGACGCCAAGCTGATTATTTTATGGCGCCAAATGGAAGCTTTTGACATTCTTCTGGATTCCCTTGAAAACAAAATATACGCTCAGATTATCATTTAGATTTTCAATGTTGCAAATGTGTTTTCTTCTTTAATCTATACACTCATAACAGGCTGCACCTCTGTCCGAGCAACAGAGGAGGGATCTCTTTTCTGTTGCTCTCCCCGAGCTTTAGAACAGTTTTTACCGTGGGGTTTCTTTGAGAGTTCATATCCTTGTTTCTGTGAGGAGAAAAAGTGTAGTATTCTGTATAAACTGTTAAGCCTCTTTAATTGATTGATTGATGTTACGTGCCGCAGTTGGTGCTTGTGTGTGTGTGCTTTTGTGTGGGTGTCTCTCTCTCTCCCTCTGATTGTCTCCAGGTGCAGCCTCTCCCCAGGTGCTCCCAATCCCAATCAGCGCCCCCATAAAGGACCTGAGGAAGGCTGCAGTCGTTCTCTCCTTCTCCTCTGGCTGCATGTGGGCAGCCTGTGTTACGTGCTGTCGTGTAGTGTCTCTGTGTGAGGCCTAGTTGAACCTGTGTTCTGCTAATTGTTAGGAGATGTGCTCCAGTGAGTCTTTGTGTATTGTTTTACGTTAGACACTTTCTTTTGAAAGAAAGTTGTCCTTAGTTAAAGTTTCTTTTGCAATTTGGCTGGTGAGCCTCTGTACTTTTGTATTAATTAAAACCTCACTTTGTGGCTTCAGCCTTCAGTTTCCTCTCCTTTTTCTCTCGGCCGGGTATTTTGTGTGTTGTTACTTCCCTTTGTACCCCTAGATTCAGAAGGGAACGTAACAATTGACATTAGACTTTATACATATTTTGATATGAGAATGTCATTGTTCATGTAAGGAATCGTTGAGATATGACATGAATGCAGAAGGAAGAGTGGCAAAGTCAATCTAGATTTTAATAATAATAAAAACAATAATTGTAATACCAAATACATCCATCCTTTCAAAATAGGAAATAAATACAATAATAATAACAATACAAAATGTAATATAATACAATACGTTAAAACATACAAATATATAGGTCTATGTTATTTGTTATCAAATTGGGAAATTCTTTGAAAGAATAAAAACCACAATGACTTTCGTGGGCGTCCAGATGAAGAAAGTATAATTTTAGCTATTTTAATGCTTCGGCACCAAGTGTGTATTAATCCACTGAAGAAAATAGTCCCTAATAAATGCAATATATTCAGCTGTACAACGTACGTGTGCTACTACAGTGACCAGCTTATTGGGATGTTAGTAAGCCCTTATAAGCCATATTTAAATAAATGAAACCATATACGTGTGAGCATTTATTTCCTGTCAGACAGTGTTGAGATGAAATATAAAATACAGTATATTGACATATCATGTGTGTAAAATGGAAGAATGTGTAATAAAACAGTGTTCCCAGGTCTGTCTCAGTTATCAGTTCACACACGGATACTACCTCAGCCTGCCTTATTGTTTCTCCTTTTGTTTTTGTGGAGCAACAATAGCAGTTTCACAATCCATAAATATCTTTGTTTCTGTATCGTACATTTCCCCGCTGTCACTCTTTCCGAGTCCCCCCCCCCCCCCCCCCCCCCCCCCCCTTCTTCTTCAGGGGAATTGATCTGTTTGCTCCCCTGACACTCCCTGTTAGCATTGATTAGCCGCTGAGTCACGCTACCTCAGTAAAGACAACGTTTCAAGCTTTCATTTTTCGCTTTAATTATTGAGAGTCACAGCGAGGTGCACGCCTCATACATCATGCAAAGTACTGCGACTGACAGCCACACTGCTTCTTTTCCTTTTTTGCCGGTGTTTGTATAGTGGCGGGCTTCGGAGCCAGAGGTGCAGTAAGTGTGTGCTGTGATGGGAAGCTGAGAGCTGAATTACCGCTAATGGCTGCGGCTGAGAGGAGTGAGGGATGATTTTATGGATGAAGTCATGTGTTTTTGCTCAGATTTAAAGGTCTCTCTGAGAGGCCCGTTAGCGGCTCTCTCCGGCTCGTTGTGCTCCTCTCGTCGGACTCAGTCTTTGTGTGGTTATAAAACAACAGAGTGATTAAACTGCCGTGATAAAAAGCAGGAGAACAAGAAAGCTGCAGCACTGCATGTTTATATGACTGTAGAGATTTATTAATGACTCAGATGTGTGTGGGGAGGGACACACTTTTGTTCTCAATGTTTCACAGATGTCACAACCGTATTAATCAATGCTTTTTTTTTTAAGAACTTGAATCAGATGAGTCATCCACCTTGAATGCATTAATTTAGAAACTTTTCACAAAATGAATAGAGTTTGGATTCAAAGCCAGTAGCATACTAATAGTATATACACTGAACACAAATATAAATGCAACACTTTTGTTTTTGCTCCCATTTTTCATGAGATGAACTCAAAGATCTAAAACATTTTCTATAAACACAAAATAACCTTTTCTCTCAAATATTGTTCACAAATCTGAAAGAATCTGTGATAGTGAGCACTTCTCCTTTGCCGAGATAATCCATCCCACCTCACAGGTGTGGCATATCAAGATGCTGATTAGACAGCATGATTATTGCACAGGTGTGCCTTAGGCTGGCCACAATAAAAGGCCACTCTGAAACGTGCAGTTTTGCTTTATTGGGGGGGGTCTGGGGGGGTCCGAAAACCAGTCAGTATCTGGTGTGAGGGGTAGGGTTAGGGGTAGGGTTAGGGTTAGGGTAATGTTGTGAATCGAGTGGCCTGTGTTCGTCGTCCATAACATACGCCTGCCCATACCATAACCCCACCACCACCATGGGCCACTCGATTCACAACATTACCCTAACCCTAACCCTACCCCTCACACCAGATACTGACTGGTTTTCGGACCCCCCCAATAAAGCAAAACTGCACGTTTCAGAGTGGCCTTCTATTATGGCCAGCCTAAGGCACACCTGTGCAATAATCATGCTGTCTAATCAGCATCTTGATATGCCACACCTGTGAGGTGGGATGGATTATCTCGGCAAAGGAGAAGTGCTCACTATCACAGATTCTTTCAGATTTGTGAACAATATTTGAGAGAAATGGTTATTTTGTGTTTATAGAAAATGTTTTAGATCTTTGAGTTCATCTCATGAAAAATGGGAGCAAAAACAAAAGTGTTGCGTTTATATTTTTGTTCAGTGTAGATATCGTAAGAAATGCGCCATGGCTACGTCATCAGAGGACTACAGAAGAAGACCCGCCCCCGTCAACGTCAGCCAATCGATGAAGACTAAGATATGACTATATAACCAGATGTTAGTTAGAGAAACTCTATCTTTCATTCATGTCTACTGCAAACAGCTAACAGCTAAGTGGACTGTGGACCAGTGAATTGAATATTAGAACCAGAGCTGTGTTCCCTTGTAAACCTACTGTATTAATGCATTAATAAATACTGTTAGACTTTTCGAGAAGCTTCCTGGTCTTCTTTAGACTAACTCTTGGTCTTCAAACAAAAGAACACAACAGTATGCAATATAACACAACCAGTGAATTCACATGTTCAGGCTTCATCTCAAACATATTGTTTACTTCCACCAATTAGTGTTCAAATCTCTCTGACGTAGAACCCGTCCTGAGATGTTTGAGTTTTCATCTGGATCCTCGACGGACGGGTCGGGGCAGGATCCGCTCTCCGTCTCTTAATTGGCGCCTGTTCGTGCTCGTTAGTTCATAAAGCACTTTCAATTTGGCGGTGGGTAAAGGACCGGCCCCTCCGAACAAGGCGAGGACTTGATAATGCTGTCAGTAACTAATTAGCGTTGATTGCATCTGTCAGGAAAATGCATGCAGGGGCAATTAAAAATGATGCACTATTAGATTTATTAGATTTTTTCAACCTAGCTGACCCATTTTGAGGGGGGGGGGGTCAGGGCGGGCGTAGTGGGCGGGGCTTAGGAGCGCTTTGAGGATACATTTCTGGAGCGATCGTCCTTTGAGCTGCATTCACTTCATGTTTGATGTTTTTCATTTTTTTTTCTCATGCTCATAATTTGGCAGGAATGGATGCCACACACACACACACACACACACACACACACACACACACACACACACACACACACACACACACACACACACACAGGAGCCTGTCCACCTGCTGCTGGTTGTGTTTACATGCAGCAGAAGAAAGCAGGAAGTCAGGAAAACGCAGAGGAACACAGCATTCAAATCGCTAAACAAACTTCTTGCTATCATGGAACCCTGAAGCACAAATAGATGCAAGAAGAAAACAGGAAGTAGCAGATGCCAAACTCTCATATCTGATGTAGATACTCGTGATCTCCAGAGGATGATCCCTATTGATTGTGATGACTTCCTGACCTTTTCTTCTAGCACCATCATTGAGTCATAAAGCTCTTTTGTACACAAATAAACTCTGGGTTTATTGTGTTTCCTTTGAGGATGAACTGTTTAGATTGTATGACCCTATGACCTTTTCATAATGCCGCCTTCAGATGCAAATTAGCCGAATGTCGAAAATATAAAAGCTCTCGAGGATCTTGTGAATTCGCCTGCAGGCTAAAACATCACATTATTGTTCCTTAGAGGACTGTCCCCTTCCTTTTATTGACTCTCTGACCTTTTGTCAAAGCCCTACCATCAGGTCAAACATGTGCATATCAAATTAAAATGTATTTTCTCTCTGTAGAGGAAACTTCTGTGTAGCATGCAATGGAGTCACCGACTCAGGAATGATGATAATGATAATTATTTCCATAACACTCTCCCCACTTGTTGGTGAGGTAATTCTGAGGTTTGATGTAGTGACATGCTATTCAGACGAAGGACCTGTTAACTCGAAAAGTACTTTCCCAAACTGTAAACCCCATTGTTAAAGGGTTCTGTCTTCTACATTCAATATGGTTGGGCCTTGTTGACCGATTTAGCTGAATAATATAACATTTACCGTATTTAATGTTGTCTTAATTTACATTGTTTAATTTCATATTCTGTTCTTGTACATATATTAGAATATATTGTTGACATGTAGATAGACTTTTTGCACAATTTATTATTTTGCATTTTATTATATGTTGCATTGTTGGAGGAGCTCAGGTCATTTTTACACTGCTTTGTGCATATGACAATAAAACCTTTCAATCTTTTGAATGTTCTGGTTGGTTAGATATATTTATCGCTTCTGTTGGTTTGATGCTGAATGACCGGCAACTCTGTCAGACTTGCAAAGCTTCGACTGTCACCTCACATGTTTCTGACAACATTAATGATTTAAACGTTTTATTTCAAGATCCGAGGACAACACACCTTGAAAATCAAAAACAGCAATAGTAAAAGACGTCACTCTGCTCTCCTGTCTTCTGCTTGTCAGGGTTCAGTTTGGTGATTGGTCCTCTGGTGACTCTCTCCTGAACGCCCACTCCCTCACCTCCGCTCACTGATCACGGCACGCTCCTTTTATTGTTTGTTTGTTTGTTTGCTAATTACAGACTTTTTTGACACCTGTGCCAACTCAGTGGTGGTGTGAAAGATGCAGCTCTGTGCGTGCGCACACACACACACACACACACACACACACACACACACACACACACACACACACACACACACACACACACACACACACACACACACACAGGTCCCCTAGTGTGCAATTACCTCTTCTTTACTATTTACCTCACTCTGCACGCTAGCTGTTTTCGAAAGGTTGCATGTAAACAAAACATTTGCACTCACAACACACACACACACACACACACACACACACACACACACACACACACACACACACACACACACACACACACACACACACACACACACACACACACACACACACAAAGGCACACATGGACACACACTCAAACAACTCAAATCCCTCAGCTGTGAAAGGTGTAGCGTGGGAGATAAATTGGCTGGAGGTTCCTCATGTGGCGTGACCTGAACCTTAGTACACACACACACACACACACACACACACACACACACACACACACACACACACACACACACACACACACACACACACACACACACACACACACACACACACACACACACACACACACACGCACTGTGACGTCCCGTTCTGTCAGAAACTTCATGTTAGGAGCCTGACAGCAGCAGATGGGTTCAACGTGCGTTAACAAACTCAAAGAGAAACCCCTGAACGCTGCTCTGCTGGTGGTTGTTTATAGTTGTTGTTGTTGTTGTCCCCGGCGTGATGCGTTCGCTGTCGTCACAGATGGAGGCGTGAAGACGAGCGTCCTGCAGAGAGACGTGTGGATCTGAGGAGAGAAGCAGCTTCAGTGACCTCCACACTCACTGACTTTATTTATCTGCCTCCGAAGCAGCGTGGTGCCTTCAGGGACCGTCAATCCTTCCGGTCGCGACGATGCATCATCATCTGGGACTCTCAGTAGAAGGTGCGACAAGTGTCGGGCTCAGACGTTCTGATTTATGTCGACGGCCGGGCGGTTACACTTTCTGATGTTGTAAAAAGCAGCTGAGCGTTTAAAGTGAGGTTCTGTCGGTCTACAAGGCAGGTTTCAACACTGAGACGGGGTTTACGAGTAAGGACATATTCATTATAACAAACAATTAATGATACTATTTTTACATTACATGTTAGGCCTACTTGTTAGACGCTTTTATCCAAAGTGACTGACATACTCAATACTGTGGGCAATCCCCACAGGAGCACTTTGGGGTGAAGAGTCTCAGGGACACGCTGACTGCAGTGGGGTTTGAACCTGTGACCATCTGACCCCAGACCAAGGCTCCATCCACTGCGCCAAAGCCACACGCCACCGTACTATCTTGTACGTTGTGTTTCTGTTAACTTTATTTATTTATTTTGTAGATTTTATAGGGTTTATTTATATTTATTTATGTTATAGTTGTATTAGCAGGATCCCCTTTGAATTGGTCTATTCTTATTATTTATTTACTTGTTATCATTTGTATTTTATTACACACAAGGCACAGATAACTTTATTGACTTTGTTAATACAGATGTGTGTCTTAATCCTTATTAATGAATCATAATTCAGTAATAGATTACGTTTTTGTATTAATAATGTTGACCTGCAAAGGAGCCAGCCCTGTTACATTCATATATGTAGAAGTATAAAGAACCATATAATGGAAAAACTGAAGTAAAGTACCTCAAAATGTAATTAAGTACAGTACTTGAACAAATGTACTTAGTTACTTTCCACCACTGCACAGATGTCATCTATATAGAGTAAGCCACTTTTTCTCTGTATATTCCAGCACTACTCTCTCCTTGTCTGGCTCATATCTGATGTTCACAGAAGAAGGAACGTCGGGGATCAGATGTGACAGGAAGTGGAGCTCTTGATCTAATAATTCCACTTCCTGTTCACCATCGGCGTAGTTTCTGCAGGAAGCTTCGACTCGACCTCCCGGATGAAAAGCCTCTGTCGTCGCTTTCGTATCCCTCCGGCAACTGGGGAGAGAAAGTTGTTCGCTCTTACAAATATTGATCCTGGGCTCAAAGTCTGACAACACACCGACTCACGACACACGCACGAACCTGAGCAGGGCGGCTTTTTGCTTTATCTGGGATTTTCTACCCTGACAAAAAAGCTCACGGCGAGCTCGTTAAGGCGCCTCGTGAAATAAGCAGGGCGGCTCTGCTCTGCCCGAGATGGAAGATGAATCTGAGCCTAATGACCTTCACTGACAGCCGTAATTCTATCAGGACCCAATCAGCTGCAGCAATTAGGTGCTCTTTGTGAGCCGGGGAAAGGGTGTGTGGATCCTAACCAGGGTCAATTAGAGAGGATAGAGACTCCCACTACATCACTCCGTCTGTCAGCCTCCCCTTCCCTTTTAATCACATAATATAAATGTATCTCACTCGCCCTGCTTTCATCTCTCTTCCTCTCTGTCCCCAGGCAGCCATGGTCAGACACTTTCTTTTTTTTCTAATCAGTCCAGGGTTTTTTCCTGGAAAAAGCTTTGTGGCCTGGAGGTTATCAGTGACGCCTCTGAAGGGTCACAGTCTCTCTGTGGTTGATCTTTATTTTCATGTCTCTTTTATTACAGGCCATGTGTCGAGGGGGCACATTTGCATATTAATGTTTAGCTTTGATTGTGACCGCTGACCTCAGTTCAGTCTGAGCTCCGTCTGATACACGTCGTTCTCATTACGATTAAAAACATGTTTGACACCGAAGAGGACATATTGTGCTCATTTTCAGGTTCGTATCAGTAATGTGTCTCTACTTTAAAGAGTCCTCTGCTACTGATGTTCAGGTGTATATCAGTATGTAGTGTCTCTACTTTAAAGAGTCCTCTCCTGCTGATGTTCAGGTGTATATCAGTATGTAGTGTCTCTACTTTAAAGAGTCCTCTCCTGCTGATGTTCAGGTGTATATCAGTATGTAGTGTCTCTACTTTAAAGAGTCCTCTCCTGCTGATGTTCAGGTGTATATCAGCATGTAGTGCATCTACTTTAAAGAGTCCTCTCCTGCTGATGTTCAGGTGTATATCAGTATGTAGTGTTTCTACTTTAAAGAGTCCTCTCCTGCTGATGTTCAGGTGTATATCAGTATGTAGTGTCTCTACTTTAAAGAGTCATCTCCTGCTGATGTTCAGGTGTATATCAGTATGTAGTGTCTCTACTTTAAAGAGTCCTCTCCTGCTGATGTTCAGGTGTATATCAGTATGTAGTGTCTCTACTTTAAAGAGTCCTCTCCTGCTGATGTTCATGTGTATATCAGTATGTAGTGTCTCTACTTTAAAGAGTCCTCTCCTGCTGATGTTCAGGTGTATATCAGTATGTAGTGTCTCTACTTTAAAGAGTCCTCTCCTGCTGATGTTCAGGTGTATATCAGTATGTAGTGTCTCTACTTTAAAGAGTCCTCTCCTGCTGATGTTCAGGTGTATATCAGTATGTAGTGTCTCTACTTTAAAGAGTCCTCTCCTGCTGATGTTCAGGTGTATATCAGCATGTAGTGCCTCTACTTTAAAGAGTCCTCTCCTGCTGATGTTCAGGTGTATATCAGTATGTAGTGTCTCTACTTTAAAGAGTCCTCTCCTGCTGATGTTCAGGTGTATATCAGTATGAAGTGTCTCTACTTTAAAGAGTCCTCTCCTGCTGATGTCCAGGTGTATATCAGTATGTAGTGTCTCTACTTTAAAGAGTCATCTCCTGCTGATGTTCAGGTGTATATCAGTATGTAGTGTCTCTACTTTAAAGAGTCCTCTCCTGCTGATGTTCAGGTGTATATCAGTATGTAGTGTCTCTAATTTAAAGAGTCCTCTCCTGCTGATGTTCAGGTGTATATCAGTATGTAGTGCCTCTACTTTAAAGAGTCCTCTCCTGCTGATGTTCAGGTGTATATCAGTATGTAGTGTCTCTACTTTAAAGAGTCCTCTCCTGCTGATGTTCAGGTGTATATCAGTATGTAGTGTCTCTACTTTAAAGAGTCCTCTCCTGCTGATGTTCAGGTGTATATCAGTATGTAGTGCCTCTACTTTAAAGAGTCCTCTCCTGCTGATGTTCAGGTGTATATCAGTATGTAGTGTTTCTACTTTAAAGAGTCCTCTCCTGCTGATGTTCAGGTGTATATCAGTATGTAGTGTTTCTACTTTAAAGAGTCCTCTCCTGCTGATGTTCAGGTGTATATCAGTATGTAGTGTCTCTACTTTAAAGAGTCCTCTCCTGCTGATGTTCAGGTGTATATCAATATGTAGTGTCTCTACTTTAAAGAGTCCTCTCCTGCTGATGTTCAGGTGTATATCAGTATGTAGTGTCTCTACTTTAAAGAGTCCTCTCCTACTGATGTTCAGGTGTATATCAGTATGTAGTGTCTCTACTTTAAAGAGTCCTCTCCTGCTGATGTTCAGGTGTATATCAGTATGTAGTGTCTCTACGTTAAAGAGTCCTCTCCTGCTGATGTTCAGGTGTATATCAATATATAGTGTCTCTACTTTAAAGAGTCCTCTCCTGCTGATGTTCAGGTGTATATCAGTATGTAGTGTCTCTACTTTAAAGAGTCCTCTCCTGCTGATGTTCAGGTGTATATCAGTATGTAGTGTCTCTACTTTAAAGAGTCCTCTCCTGCTGATGTTCAGGTGTATATCAGTATGTAGTGTCTCTACTTTAAAGAGTCCTCTCCTGCTGATGTTCAGGTGTATATCAGTATGTAGTGTCTCTACTTTAAAGAGTCCTCTCCTGATGATGTTCAGGTGTATATCAGTATGTAGTGTCTCTACTTTAAAGAGTCCTCTCCTGCTGATGTTCAGGTGTATATCAGTATGTAGTGTCACTACTTTAAAGAGTCCTCTCCTGCTGATGTTCAAGTGTATATCAGTATATAGTGTCTCTACTTTAAAGAGTCCTCTCCTGCTGATGTTCAGGTGTATATCAGTATGTAGTGTCTCTACTTTAAAGAGTCCTCTCCTGCTGATGTTCAAGTGTATATCAGTATATAGTGTCTCTACTTTAAAGAGTCCTCTCCTGCTGATGTTCAGGTGTATATCAGTATATAGTGTCTCTACTTTAAAGAGTCCTCTCCTGCTGATGTTCAGGTGTATATCAGTATGTAGAGTCCAGGGCCGCCCCTCCCTACAGGCCAATCACGCAGGCTGCATGGGGCCCAGAGGGCCTCAGCTGCTGTGCGCAGTTCTCCGCTCAGTTCTCCGCGCACCCCCCGCGAGAGTGAGAGTGAGAGGTGACAAGGGGAGCACGTATGTAACCCGACACCGTTGCAATGAATCGACATCTGACCAATCACGGCTTTGATACGGCCACTAGTGCAGGTGAAGAGATGTCGGTGAAAAGACAGTTTCAGTCCGGCGCAAAAAACAAAACATGAAGAAACTAGAGCATCACTCGAAGGTGGGTTATTGTATGAGTCAAATGTACAACTTACGAATGTTGTATAAGTCAAATTGCCAATAGCCATATTAAAACATCAGCTGCAATTCACGACATGAAGAAGGCAGTCTCTGCAGAGCATACAGGCTAATGGAGATGCAGTTATTTCCAGTATTCTTTATTTAACATTCATTCAAGTATGTGATGCCTTGTATCTGCTAACGTACAGGAGGAAGAGTGATACACTGTCTGTCTACTTGGCTTACATAACAGTTAAAGTTTACAGCCTAAAAAACATGGAGCATTTTTCCCCTTTTATTCATTTTTATGTCAATTTGCACATTTCATGGTGACGCTCAGCCTCTCCCCTTAACTCCTAACAGTCATCGTCATGGTGATGCTCAGCCTCTCCCCTTAACTCCTAGCAGTCATCATCATGTCAACCACAACACAGAGAAATACTGATAGGAATGTGTGTGTAGTTGTTGATACATTGCTGACAGAGGGAACTAGAATACAGATTTAAGAAATATCAGTTTTTGAGCATGTCATAAGCATGTTTTGTCTTGACTATATTACAACTATATTATAATAAAAATAATATAGTATTTATATTATTGAATTGATTATGATTATTAGTAGAAGTAGTTTATTTGCATTAATTATATTTTAAATCTTTGTGAGGCTAGTATTTGGCAGGAAATGCAGACGTATTCACCTGTAAACGCATACTGAACGACATACATGCACATTTACCATTTACCTCACTGTATAAAAAAGTAAATGTTGATAATAATAATAAACAGGAATTATATTTGCAATTTTTTTTCACTCCTGTCGGTTGGGGGGGGGCCTCATCTCACAATGTCGCTTGGGGCCCCAGGTTGGCAAGGGGCGAACCTGGTAGTGTCTCTACTTTAAAGAGTCCTCTCCTGCTGATGTCCAGGTGTATATCAGTATGTAGTGTCTCTACTTTAAAGAGTCCTCTCCTGATGATGTTCAGGTGTATATCAGTATGCAGTGTCTCTACTTTAAAGAGTCCTCTCCTGATGATGTTCAGGTGTATATCAGTATGTAGTGTCTCTACTTTAAAGAGTCATCTCCTGCTGATGTTCAGGTGTATATCAGCATTGTCTCTACTTTAAAGAGTCCTCTCCTGCTGATGTTCAGGTGTATATCAGTATGTAGTGTCTCTACTTTAAAGAGTCCTCTCCTGCTGATGTTCAGGTGTATATCAGTATGTAGTGTCTCTACTTTAAAGAGTACTCTCCAGCTGATGTTCAGGTGTATATCAGTATGTAGTGTCTCTACTTTAAAGAGTCCTCTCCTGCTGATGTTCAGGTGTATATCAGTATGTAGTGTCTCTACTTTAAAGAGTCCTCTCCTGCTGATGCTCAGGTGTATATCATTATGTAGTGTCTCTACTTTAAAGAGTCCTCTCCTGCTGATGTTCAGGTGTATATCAGCATTGTCTCTACTTTAAAGAGTCCTCTCCTGCTGATGTTCAGGTGTATATCAGTATGTAGTGTCTCTACTTTAAAGAGTCCTCTCCTGCTGATGTTCAGGTGTATATCAGTATGTAGTGTCTCTACTTTAAAGAGTCCTCTCCTGCTGATGTTCAGGTGTATATCAGTATGTAGTGTCTCTACTTTAAAGAGTCCTCTCCTGCTGATGTTCAGGTGTATATCAATATGTAGTGTCTCTACTTTAAAGAGTCCTCTCCTGCTGATGTTCAGGTGTATATCAGTATGTAGTGTCTCTACTTTAAAGAGTCCTCTCCTGCTGATGTTCAGGTATATATCAGTATGTAGTGTCTCTACTTTAAAGAGTCCTCTCCTGCTGATGTTCAGGTGTATATCAGTATGTAGTGTCTCTACTTTAAAGAGTCCTCTCCTGCTGATGTTCAGGTGTATATCAGTATGTAGTGTCTCTACTTTAAAGAGTCCTCTCCTGCTGATGTTCAGGTGTATATCAGTATGTAGTGTCTATACTTTAAAGAGTCCTCTCCTGCTGATGTTCAGGTGTATATCAGTATGTAGTGTCTCTACTTTAAAGAGTCCTCTCCTGCTGATGTTCAGGTGTATATCAGTATGTAATGTCTCTACTTTAAAGAGTCCTCTCCTGCTGATTGTTCAGGTGTATATCAGTATGTAGTGTCTCTACTTAAAGAGTCCTCTCCTGCTGATGTTCAGGTATATATCAGTATGTAGTGTCTCTACTTTAAAGAGTCCTCTCCTGCTGATGTTCAGGTGTATATCAGTATGTAGTGTCTCTACTTTAAACAGTCCTCTCCTGCTGATGTTCAGGTGTATATCAGTATGTAGTGTCTCTACTTTAAAGAGTCCTCTCCTGCTGATGTTCAGGTGTATATCAGTATGTAGTGTCTATACTTTAAAGAGTCCCTCTCCTGCTGATGTTCAGGTGTATATCAGTATGTAGTGTCTCTACTTTAAAGAGTCCTCTCCTGCTGATGTTCAGGTGTATATCAGTATGTAATGTCTCTACTTTAAAGAGTCCTCTCCTGCTGATGTTCAGGTGTATATCAGTATGTAGTGTCCTCGACTTTAAAGAGTCCTCCTCCTGCTGATGTTCAGGTATATATCAGTATGTAGTGTCTCTACTTTAAAGAGTCCTCTCCTGCTGATGTTCAGGTGTATATCAGTATGTAGTGTCTCTACTTTAAAGAGTCCTCTCCTGCTGATGTTCAGGTGTATATCAGTATGTAGTGTCTCTACTTTAAAGAGTCCTCTCCTGCTGATGTTCAGGTATATATCAGTATGTAGTGTCTCTACTTTAAAGAGTCCTCTCCTGCTGATGTTCAGGTGTATATCAGTATGTAGTGTCTCTACTTTAAAGAGTCCTCTCCTGCTGATGTTCAGGTGTATATCAGTATGTAGTGTCTCTACTTTAAAGAGTCCTCTCCTGCTGATGTTCAGGTGTATATCAGTATGTAGTGTCTCTACATGTCTCCATGCTTTAATGTTCAAAAAGCTCTTCATTGTTCTCATACTGCCTGTGCTGCAGCACCTCTTTTCACCCTCTGTCTGAAACCAGAGCCCAGTCTGCTCTGATTGGTTAGCTGGCCGGGTCTGTTGTGATTGGTCAACCGCTTAGAGATGTCCCGCCCCTTAGTCTATCACGTACAATGTGTTGGAGCGCTAACCGATGGAAGCGTTATATAGTGATGTCACTATGATCAGGAAGTTTACACAAGAGATCAATGGAAACTACTTCTGAAGGGAACATCGGGATTTAAGCCTTTGCATCACGAAAAATCGATATGACACATTACAGGAAAGAATAAACACAACAACATAATAATAGGGCAATTTTAAGGTATCCCTGTGGCTATATAATGTGATGCTAGTTTTTAAAAAAATTAACCAAGCATTACCGCAATATTTGATTTGATTCCCGAATATTATGCCGTCTGTTTTTTTGGCGTAGAGTTTTCTACGAGAGCCAGGTTGTGTGTGTGTGTGGGGGAAGTTCCACACACACACAACCTGTTTGGTAAGAAGTGAACAATAATAGAAGTTTAAAGCAAAGTTTTGTTATTTAATAAAGTCAATAAAAGTCAAACCATTTATTACAGTTAACTATTAAACCCCGTGCCTATTTTTCAGGCCTCAGGCTCAAAAATGACATGCCCAGAAGGAATGACTATATCTTCACTACTAAAAGGGGTATATGAACAATCTTTTTTCAAAGCAATGATAACTGATGATACATACTTGCATACATGTTAATAACAAACCAATGGTTGAAGAGACAGCCATTGTCTGTTCTAAGGAAGTGGGAATTAGAGGCTGGATGTGAATTCAAACCACGGGAAAATCAAAACCAGAAAAGGAATTTATACTTAAATGAGTCTTAATGATGAATTTACTATAACGCAGTGGTCTGTGCATCCGATCATCAGATCAAGGGGGAGTGCTGGGGAACTCCAGTTCGAAACCCGCTCCTGCCGCCACTGCGTCAGGCCGTTGTGTCCTTGGGCAAGACACTTCACCCGTATTTGCTCCTGTGGGTATTGTCCACAGTACATGTATAATACTAATGTGTACCTGTAAAAGCGCCTCGATGACCTCGAGGCGTGAAGATGGACGGTGTGGCGCAGTGCGCTGTGCAATGATCATCAGATCAAGGGGGGAAACCCGCCGCTGCTGCGTCTGTAAAGCCGGTGTGTCCTTGGGCAAGACACTTCACCTGAACTTGCTCCTGTGGGTATTGTCCACAGTATCTGACCATTGCATGTATGATATATGTGTAATGTGTGTATATGTAAAGCGCTTTGAGTCATTGATAAAGCGCTATAATACATTTAAGGAATTATTATTATTATTATTATTACTATAACGGTGTGCACGATATCAAAGTTAGAGATGTTTCTGGGTCTGGAGGTTTCTGAATGGCTCCAATGATTTCCTCTCCCTGACTGTCCGCTCTGTCTGTTCGACCCGCTCGATCCAAACCAGACAGTGACGGATGTGCAGAGAACTGAGCGGGTGATTGCAGAACTGGATGTTCATTTCAAGGTTTCAAGGTTCCCAGAGCACACACTGAGGTTCAGTTTGAGTCCTTGTTCGGGTGGTGAGTGGAGGTTATTCACTTTGACCATTCATTGGATGTTTCCTGACTTATTTTGGTATATATATTTAGCTTCATAACTGGACAAAAAGGCAGGTGTTTTATTTAATCAAGAACTCTACACTTTTAGACATTTCTCTCTTTCGTCAGCCAACATGAATAACCATTAAATACTTTATCTTTTTCCTGTAGTACCACCAGGACGTCAACATTATAATTTTTAACAACAGAGGGTGCTACATAACACACTTTCAGGAAAAGTCACGGGTTGCGTTCGGATAGTTAAAAAATCAGCTCCTAAGTACTAACCATATCTCCTATTCCTTGACCTCTGAGTGAAACGTCACGGGGTTAAGGGATAGTGGATAGGAGAATTCAAAAGGACTTAGGAGAAGAGACCGCGGTACTTTAGAGAATCCGACTGCACTTTCACTATCCGACGTATTTATGATGCGCCAGCGGACGTCATAAATGTGCGTCTTCTGCTTTGGGGTAACCATGGAAACTACAGTTTTCTATACAGCGGACTACAACATGGATGTTCAATAAGAACGAGGGACTCCTGTAAACTCATCTAGAGACTCTGCACCGTGCTCTGACGCTGTTGCTTTATGAACGTGAACAACAGAGAAACATATTCTTCAGGACCAAAGTTGGAATTGAAATAAAAAGGAAAGTGAACTTATGCTCGTCACCCTCTCCCTCCGGTCCACATTAATACACATGATCCCAATACGTATGATTGTATGAAAAGATCTTAAAATCAATACAAATGTATTTATTATAAACGTTAGTCCTTAACATCTGTCACTGTGTACATCACCATTCAAAGATCTTTTAAAAGTTGAACAAACCCCACACAGCTCAGTAAAGACTGTGAGATGTTGACTTTATTTGATCATTTCAGTAAAAACTAACGTTCATATTTCTCTCTTTGATTATAATACTGATGAACGTTCAAAACAAAGCACTTTGGCAACTTACCACATACGTTTTAAAAAGCTTAATAAGCACCGTAACTTTCATGATATAATTTCTCGGTCATAATCGTTTGTGTCCGTGAACGGCCGACTGTTGTGTGACGTCAAATGCTGCGGCTGCAATGCATTGTGGGGCAGCATTTTCTCCTCTCCTTTCGGCGAGGGAGGTCCAGTGGTTCCTAAACTAAAGGAGGTTATAAAGGAAGTTTGAAACCTCCTTTCCTATCATCTTCTAAATAATTGGAACGGCACTTATCATGGCTGCCACTGAGGGACTTCCGGGTCATTTCACTCCGTCAGGAAGGTTCCTGAGCTAAATGGGGACTGGGAAACTTGAATATTTTATTGAAAAAAAGTTACATACAATCAAAAAACAGCTGCGGGTAAAATGTACCCGTTAGCGGTTCTAGTGTTAAACAAGGACCATTTATACAAATACATTAATATCAGCTAAGAGAAGAGATGATTTATGCCTGACTTTAGCTGGTAGCTACTTTCATTCTGCAGTCCTTAGGCAGGTACCTAACAATCAACAAACACTAAAACATTGCATAATCTCTATCACACAATCAATTATAAAACAAGTAGGTCTATAAAATAGTGAATAGTTAAATACTACAGCATCACAAGGTGTTCATGGACAAAAACATTGGGACTTTTACATTGGATAAACTCTGTGGCAAACACATGTTTTTGATACTTGAATGATTCTTAAAGCGTACATGAAATCACCTAAGGTCAAAAGCTAATGTGCAGCTAAACAAACTGCATCACCACCGCTAAGCTAAAGGCGTGATCACCATATTCTATGTCGTAGAACAAATCAAGAGCACTTGGAAACTTGTGTATTCAGACCTTATTTCAGGACAATCAAACAAACAAAAAATCCATTCAAAAGACATCCAGGCGAAATAACCAAAAGTGGTAAAAGGGAGACTCATTTCCTGGTGTTAGGACTCATCCCCCTGCTCCACTTTACACCTGCAGAACTAAGAGATTCCGTATGTTGTGTGTTTATTTCTTGTTCACTGCCCTGACAGCACTTACATGTATTCATGAGGACATTTTGGCTGTGTTAGTATCCCTCCTGCAGACATGTGTTTAAACCCAAACCCTTCTGTAGTTGCTTTACAGCTTTTTGAGTGTTTTTGCAGATATCACACGTGGATCAGTCCGTATGTTCTCCCTCAGATTCCCCCGACGAGACAAAGCTGATAACAGGACGTGTGAAACCTGCTGATCCCTCACAGCGCCAAACAAGGTCTGTGTGGAGGAGGGAGAACATAAAACTGAGAAGGAGAGAGGGAGAAATACAATGTACGATGGATTTAGTTCTTAGCGGGAGAAG